>NC_056568.1:11776744-11824819 GCF_013358625.1 Macadamia integrifolia | reverse complement strand
TAATAATAATAAAAAAATATATTTAAACAAATTGCCATCTCAATTGGAAGATTTTTGTATTAATTATCCAAAACTTGTATTATTTTTTATAGCCAAAATGGTGTACAAAAATCTTAGAAAATAAACTGATGGCGATGATGAGAATTTTTTGTTAAACTTTCTTCATGAATACAAAGAAGTGCCATCATAATCTTCATCTTATAAATTGAGGTCCATAGTAAATGGCATAACTAAACCAAATTGATTCTAGAGTTAGGATAGATAACATGTAAGCAGAAAATTGGTAATTTAATATACTAATATGGTGAATAGTACCGTTAGAAGTGTTGTGTGAGAAGGAGTCATTGTGGCCATCTATATAGTGCAAGCCACGACTCCCCTTGGGGGTTTCCTCTTCTAACTCTAGTTTGTTAGTAGATTAGAATTAGAAGTTAGTTGTGTTCCCTATTTTGTTATTTCCTATTCTTCCTAGGAGTAGTTCTCCAATTAACAAGATGCAAATGAATTTTGCAAAATCTAATCCAACAGGGGAAAAAAAAAAAAAAAACAAAAAAAAAAAAAAACAAAAACAAAACCTGTTATAGTATACTTTTCTGAGCTCTCTAAGATTGAATCCCATGCAGGGCAAGAAGACACTGCATCTTCATTGGATGTGGTGCTTTATGGTTTTAACTCAAACAGAGGCCTTATCAAAATAAAGAGCCCCTTTCTTTCCTTGGCATTTGAAGAATGAAAATGGTTTACAATTATGTTTACATATGCCTAGCATTTGGTACATATCCATACTCATGTAGATGCCCATACAATCCATCCAATTCCTCATAAATACAATCACATTCAGTATGGGTTCGATCTGCTGTAACAAACACATGCACACCACTCTTCAACTCAACCTAGCTGCATCCTGGTGTCTTCCTAACATTTTTTTCTCTCATTGTGTGCCTGATGTTTGATACCTCCTCATACCGGCCTATGGTTCCATAGATGTTGGACATCAACGTATAGCTCCCACAATGCACTAGCTCCAGCTCTAACAAATTCTGCAATGCGAACTCAACCAGTTTTGTGTTGCCATAGAGCCGACATGAAGCTAGGAATGCCCTCCAAACTACTGGGTTGGGTTCAGTTGGCATCTCTAGAGCCAACTCGTAAGCTTCATCAAGCCGCCTGGCTCGACCCAGCATATCAACCACACATGCATAGTGCTCAACGGTGGGAACCACACCATGATCCTCCTCCATGTGAGCAAGGATATTACGTCCTTGGTCTAATAGGCCTGCGTGACTGCATGCATATAGGACACCAATGAAGGTGACTTCATCTAGCCTTGCACTGGACTAACCCATAAGCAGGAACATATTTAAGGCTACATCACCCAACCCATGCAGTCTATAACCCATGATCATAATGTTCCATGACAAGACATCCCTCTTCCCCATCTTGTCAAAGAACATGCAGGCATCCCTCAGGCTCCCACATTTCACATACATGTCCAAGACTGCATTGTCCACGTACACGTCAACAATATCCTTGCCATAGTCATCTTTCCTCAACCCATTAACAATCATGTACCCATGAATCTCCCGACCACGCATCAATGCAGCGAAATTAGAGCATGCAGGAAGGACATCAGCAATTGTGATAGTATCTGACCGAACCCCAGCCTTTTGCATCCTCTTAAAAAGCCTAAGGGTCTTATCATGATCACCACACTGCTCATGAACCGAAATGATTGATTTCCATGAGTAAACATCCCTCTCTAGCATTATGTCAAAAACTATAAGTGATTATGAAATACACTTGCATTTTCCATACATTTCAATCAATGAGTCAGCAACTACAATCTCTGATTCACAGCCAAATTTCATTGCATATCCATGAACAGATCTCCCATTGTTAAGATCACCAATCATGGTAAAGACTGATAAGATCCCAGTGAGTATGAAGTTACTGTGGACAACCTCTTCTTTCCCCATTCTCCCAAAAACTCGTAAATCCAAGTTAACCTCCCCTATCTGAGCATACCCAATTATCATCGCATTCCACAAAACAACATCTATGTCAGTCAATTCTTCGAACAATTTCTGTGCTTCTTGAACGAAGTTAAATTTTAGATAGAAATTGATCAGGGCACTAGAAACAAAGTCATTACATTCCAGACCAATCTTAAATAACTCATAATGAATCTTCTTTACTTCAAGAACCTTCGAGAGTTCAGAACAAGCTTTGATGAGACAAGGAAACTTGTACTTGTCAGGGGCTACACCTTCCAGCATCATCCTCTGGTAAAATTCAAATGCACCACGAGACAGACCATTAGTGATGACCCCAACAATGATGGCATTCCAAACAAAGATATTTCGATCATGGGCTCCATTAAAGATGGAAAGGGCATCACCCAGTTGATTGCATTTGGAGTACATATTGATCAAGCTAGTGACGAAGAAGGGGGAACAGAGCAAACCAGTGACAACCAAACATGAATGGATTTCTTTTCCTGTAGTGAGGTTTTTGTTGAAGGCACAGGATTGGAGGTGGGTAATGCAGTGGCTTAGATTTGTGGGATATTCCTTTGTTGCTTCAATAGTGGTTGCAGAGGAAGAAAAGTTGGGTAGGCGAGGAGATTTCTTAACTAGCCTGCTGTAAAGGAGTATGAATATCATAATTACTATAATCTTTCTTCATACTAATTGAGGTTCCCAGAAAGTAGTATGATCGCACCAAACTGATTCCAGAGATTTTTAGGAGTTGAAAGTCAGTATGGCCAGGAAGTTATGGACAGGGAAGAGAGACAGAGAAGCTCACGCTTCACAATGGGAATAGAATTTTGTGTAGTACAGGCCCCTAAACTCACTTTTCGTTATGGAAAAGAAGCGGTGAAAGTTAAGCATCTTTTGAGAAGAAGGAATGAAGAAGGCGCTGTACGGCTTAACTTTGAATTTGTGATGTGGCAGATGTCAATTGCTCGGTTCGGTTTCGGTCTAAGAATGAGGGAGATCAAAACCAATCCGATAAGAAACTTTGGTTTTCGATCGATTTTAGTTTCGATTTATTTCAGTTTTTCAATATTGAGTTAATACCGGTTTAGATCGATTTATTATTGGACTTGAACCATAATGAAATCTTTAACTTATAGATTTGATGAAAAAACCACTTTAAATTTATGATTAAATCATGGGTTATTGTTGTAAGGGAACTAATATTGAAACCAATGTATAACAAATTACTAAGAAAATAACTAATATTGAAATCACAAAATGAATCATATTATCCCCAATCATTCATTTAACTATCCAACCAGTTTTGTATAGTGAACAAAGAAATCAATGGAAGCATTATTACAATTTATAAATAATTTATCTGTTCATAACCTAATATTCAATGATTTGTAACAATTCTCCTTACAAAAAAAAATTTTCTCACTAATATTATGAAAAATAGATATTCAATTCATCAATTTATAATCTCATAATCATTTATTTTTTTATCGGTTTCATTCGGTTTGGTTATTGGTCAGTTTGGTTTGGACCGGTTTTCAACAGGTTCCAACATACCTCAGTCCAAAACCAATCCAATAAGGATCAATTTGGTTTGGTTTGGTTCGGTTCGGGTTTTATTGATTGGTTTCAGTCCATCCACGATTTGTCAATTGTGAGGGTGTTTTTGGTATTTCGATAGGGGCAATCCGTCTTGTGTGTGACCACGCACGGCCGTGCACAAAACCGTTGACCAAAATTAACTAAGAAGCCTGGTAGTCTGGCGCATGAAATGTCGAGACACAGGCGGCATGTGAAAAGATTGTATTGCCCCCCCTCATGTATGAGAAGAAGATGCTTCCACTTGTGTTCTCATTGACCCGCTTGTTTGGTGTTTCTTGCACTACACCAGCGCAGCAACCCACTGCCACGATCTCCACTTAAATCACAAAGGCACAGATGGAGAATTAAACCTAAGACCGTACGCCTATTCACATAATCTCCAATTCACTCTAACCAGCTGGGCAAGAAGTCCTTAACACTTTAGACATTCATTCTAATTGTTCTATTACCTCTTTCATATTATTTGCTTTTTCTCTCTAGTTTTGGCCTGATGCTCATTGTATTTGAGAGTTTTTACTGTTCAATTCATTTGATTGATTGATTAAACAAAATGTGGATGTGTCTCGACATGGCCTAGCAAATGAGTACACTATTGGAAGGCCTATGACTGTTTTATCTTAGAGGTCGATTAATAAAGAACTTATATTGCATAATAGGGTGAATGCAATCTTAAAGAGAATGATCAATAGCCATGGTTCAAGAATTCAATCGAAATTTCGCAGGTTTTGACCGTATCCCAAAGGGTTGGAACGATATGTTCTGTGACTTTTAAAAATCATAGATTTCAATCACATTTTGACGAAATTTCTCATGTTTCGACCAAAACATGAGAAATTTCGACCAAACCAACTGGTTCGATTTGAACTAGATCCTATATAAATTAGTTGAAAAGAAAACCAAGCATTCTTTAGTAGAATTCGACCTCTCTTCTTAGTTTTTCCTCCTAGGAGTGGGAAACTTGGGGAAACAGTAGAGATTTCCATTTTTTCCTAAACAAAGTTGAATCTAAGGTTGGTTCTTGCTTCATCTACATAAGAAAGACAGCTTGGACAAAAAAGGTAAGTCCCAACTTCCCAAAAAATCAAAATATTTTTTTTATAGAATATACTTGTAAATAGAGTAAAATTTTATAATTTTTTTATACGTTATTTAGGAGGACCCGATCTACCCATTCATGGTGGCCAAAATTTTTTTTTTGAAAATGCATTTACCTATAACATATTCCAGTCAACAACTCAATGTAATGATTGCCGAACCTTTGGTTCACCACACAAGTATGACTTTATGTGTTTTTTTTTTTTTATGAAACTAATGATGTGAATGTGTTAGTTTGGGGGTTGAAACCTAAGGGCCCGTTTGATAACATTTCTGCCGTTTCTGTTTCAAGAAACGGCAGAAACATAAATTTTCGTTTTTAAAAACAGAAATGGAATTGAAGGTGTTTGATAAGTCATGTTTTTAGAAGTCGATGATAACCAGTGAAAAAATTGCCACAAGTCGTTTCCAAAAACCGCGAAACAAGTTCGCCTGGGTCATTTCTTGAACCATAAATAAGTAAAAAATTTTATTTCTATTTATAAAAATAAGTGAAACGAAACAGTTTTATCAAACGCTTTTTGCTCCGTTTCTGTTGTTTCTAGAAACAGAAAATGGCATAAACGTGTTTCTTGAAACGTTATCAAACGGGCCTTAAGTTTCCACGAAACTGGGAAAAATTTCTTAGTTTCCTCCAAAATTTTCAAGTTTTGACTTAAATTTCAGTCTCCCCAAGGATCAAAATTTGATCAAAACTTGATACCTTAAACCTTGTGGATAGCACGACTCAACTCCATCAAGTGTTAAGGATTTACTCGTGCTCTACCATTTTACGTAAAAAGCTACGCACACTGCTCGGATTGCCCAATCCATGTCACACTTTGTACCTTAAGAAACAACCCTCATGCCCCTGGCATCCCGACCCCCCAGGCCAACTCTCACCCAAGCTTTATATTCTCAATTTTTTTTTCAATAACAAGCTTACAACCTCAGAGCCATAAACATCAGAAAGTTGCAGAAGGGCAACAATTTGATTTTTTTTTTCTTTGGTGCCAAGTGTTATTATAATTGGTTATTTATAAATATATAGTAAATTGGATAATAATTATGCCAAATAGAGCCTTGAAGTACCAATCTGGCAATCTCTCATTTCATACCTAGGGGCTAGGACAAGGGAGCAAGCCCTGATAGACCTTTTTGTTACTATGACTAAAAAACCCCCGCTAGGGTTTAAGAAGTTGTAGTTCTTTTCTTCATCAAGTAGACGACGTCTCTAGTCTCCGACTCTCCAGCGACTGTTATAGCCTATTTATGTTTACTTCCATGGTTCCAACAATGAATCTCTGTGCTCTTATTCCATCTATCCAACGCTATCTTCATCTTCAAAACCCTTTCTCTTTCTCTGTGTTCGGAGATGGTTGGTTTTGATCCCTCCACCGAAGACCTCTGCAAAGCTTCTCCCAAACTCTCCAAGCCAGTGATCGCAGTCAACCCTCTTGCCACCGTGCTTGATGATTTCTTCCCACCAATGGTCGTCGAGAAGTTTACGGATTTTGATTCTATAGACGATTGGGTTGTTGACTACGATCCAGTTGAAATGCCGATTGGAGGAAACAACCAATGTCCCAATGGCTCTGTTACTAATACGAGTGTTGAAGAAATCCTCAAAGGAATAGTTCCTGGAGGGTTGGAAGTTTTTGGTTCTCAAATAGTGGAGGGAATGAAGAAGGTTAGTTTTGTTGTTACTTCGGAGAGTTCTGATCAAATTTCTATTCAGTCGCAAAACTTGGAGGAGTTGGATGGAAAGGGATCAGATGAATGTGTGGCTGTTGTTCACGACAGTGGCTCTGGTATTAATACGAGTGTTGAAGAAACCCTCAAAGGAACTGCTGATGAAAAACCATTTGTGGAAGGAGCAGTTCTTGGAGAGTTGGAGATTTTTGGTTGTCAAATAGAGGAGGATATGGACAAGGTTTGTTTGGTTGATACTTCCGAGAGTTCTGATCAAATTTCTATTAAGTCAGAATTTGTTGTTACTTCGGAGGGTTCTGATCAAATTTCTACTCAGTCGGAAAACTTGGAAGAGTTGAATGGTAAGGGATCAGATGAATGTGTGGCAGTTGTTCAGGACAATGGCTCTGGTATTAATACGAGTGTTGAAGGAACCCTCAAAGGAACTGCTGATGAAAAACCATTGGTGGAAGGAGCAGTTCCTGGAGAGTTGGAGCATTTTGGTTCTCAATTAGAGGAGGAAATGGAGAAGGTTTGTTTGGTTGATACTTCCGAGAGTTCTGACCAAATTTCTATTAAGTCGGAAAATTTGGAAGTGTTGGATGAAAAGGGATCAGATGAGTGTAGGGAAGTTGTTCAGAGTGTCACGGTAGGCGTCCACAATGTCATCGAAGAAACAGAAGTTGCTGTGAATGGAGAGCTGGGGTTTAAGGTTTCTTTAGTCACTAATCTGGAAAAGCCAGAGGCAATGACTGGCGTGAGTGGCTCAGAGGGTGTAGAACTCAGTGATGGGGATGAGAATGATAGTAGTTCGGGGTCAGAGAGTGACAGTTCTTCCTCGTCATCTTCATCTTCTTCAAGCAGTGAAGAAGAGGATGAAGAGGAAGAAGAGGAGGATAAGAGAAACACGATGGAAGTTGGAGAAATTGAAGAAGGTGAAATAAGGGATCTTGATAAGGGGATTGCTGCTGAAAGTGATGATGAAGAAGGCGAGGGTGTACTGAGAGGACCCATACGATCAAATAATGAGCTTGAGGTAATCATGCAAGTTTTCATTGTCTTATATCTTTACATATTATTTGCCTGTATTTTGTGGACACTGAATTTTAAGGAAAAATTTTCGCCAATATCCTTTTCAATATTATAAATATAAATATGAATGCAATTCTATATGTTGTTTCATTAGTGAGATTTTTAGAAGCGAAAGAGGAGATTGACATTTTGTAAATGCATTCAAACTTCCCAGTAGAATATACATGAACTTGAAGGGGAAATAATTGATGGTAGTTCATTCCTAAATGCTGTCTGTGTGTAGGTCCTCCTTATTGCTGTATACTTCTTTTTGGGGAGGTGTGTGTGGGGTTGTGATTTTGTGGGTATGGATTAGTTCAAGTGGTGATATCCATGCCGAAGAAAATCTTATGGAATTACCATTTGGTATAGCTGAGGGAAGTGATGGGATTTGCGAGAGAAAGGTTGACTAGAACTGACTTGGCATAAAACTGAAACATGGATGAGACCTTGAGTATGGTCTCATCTAGTTAATTGCATTGGCATGGTTCAAAGACTGACTGGTAAAGATAAATGAGAAGTCATCTTTCGATGTGTCAGATCTCTTTTCAAGAAAACTAGAGATTCTTGTTATAGAGTCTGCTCTTTTGTAATTGCCTTTTGTGTTACTGATTTTAATTATTGATCATCTATGATTTTCAATCACAATGGTAATAGGACTTATGACAGGAATATCTTGCAGATTCTCCCTCCAGTTCCTCGTGTGGATGTTGCCCTGGAACCTCATCATCAGACCTTGCCTGTTGGAGTTATTTCATCTGTAAGTCCATAAAACGACACTGCAATCTTTCTTGCTAATAAGGGTTCATAGACTGGTGGAAGCACCTTTTGGCATGGTGGTGGTTGCCAGTGCAGTAGGGTGCTGGCCTAAGTCCTAGGGAGTGGTTGCTTGTTTGACTCCCCCCATCAGATTTTAGACATCCTATGTCACCCCCACCTTTGGCCAGCCTCTCCTCTTGGAGCTGGGACACCACCCCTGGCCACCCTCTTGGTCCTGCTGCCTTAGTGGCCTTTGCCCCTCAACAGGATTTGATCACCCCCCCCCCCCCCAAAAAAAAAAAAAAAAGGGTAGGTAGACCCTAGTTTTGTTAGTATAATCTTATGGCCTATCTTCCATAAGTTGGGCCCTGTTTTCCGATCCAGGTAATTTCTTCAGTACACCACTTAAGACATTATCTGATGAAATCCAGTTAAAGTGGTTATCTTGGTCGCTTTATGAGATTGCCAATATTTTCCAACTCAACCAGTTAGTTCTCCAATTGCATTGATGAATCTATTCTCAATTTCAGATTATGGGAACAAAGGTTGTCGTGGAAGGGCTAGAGAAGCACAACCCCCTTAATGAGGGTTCTATCATCTGGATCACAGAGGCTAGGTTGCCGCTAGGGTTGGTAGATGAGATCTTTGGACCTGTCAAGAACCCTTATTATGTTGTACGGTACAATTCAGATGAGGAGGTTCCTGCTGGAATACATGAAGGGACCCTTGTGTCCTTTGTTGAGCCTTTTGCTAATCATGTCCTCAATGACAAGAATCTTTACAGAAAAGGTTATGATGCATCTGGTGTGAATGACGAAGAATTATCTGATGAGGTTGAGTTCTCTGATGATGAAAAGGAGGCCGAGTACAGAAGAATGCAGAGGATGGCAAAACGAGCGACAGATGATCGTCAACGTGGGAACCAGGATTTAGTGGACAGGAAGAAATATCAACAAAAGGGTGAATTCCGGAAGAAAATACACCCTTCAGCCCCTCCAGACTCACAACCTCCTGCTTATGGCAGTCAGCCTCGAGGAATTCTAAACCAACGACGTACACATACATCATCTGTTGCTCAACAAAAAGGTGAATTCTGGAAGAAAATCCACCCTTCTGCTTGTGGCAATCAGCCACAAGGAATTCCAAACCAACACCATACACATTCGCCATCTATTGCAGCACCAGTTGATTGTGGTGGTGGAATTCCAAACCAACACCATACACATACACCATCTGTTGCAGCACCAGGTGGTTGTGCTTGCTCCCATAGCACTGGACCAGGCAGTGCCAGTATGTCTGCATTTGTTCCATCTGTTTCACAAATGGGGCAGGCTACCTATTGTCCACCTCAGCATTTGTTAGCATTAAATAATGGTGTCTGGACGAACGGGATGCAATCTCAGCCGCAGCAGCAGCAGCAGCAGCAGCATGCAATCTTCCCAAATATTAATGGGCTGCCTTCCCAGCAACAGAATGCATCCTTACCATTTGGGCAGCATTTCCAGCATCCTCATCCGTTCTTTATGAATTTGCCAAATGGAATGCCAATTCAGCAGCAGTTTGATCCTAGTCAGATGCTACTGCAGAATATGACCTCGCCATTTGGGCAGCCAAGTTTCTCAGCAATGCCTCCACCAACACCTTGGACAGGGTTTGTAGGCCAAGCTGGATTCAACCAGGCAACATTTGGTATGGGCTTCCCGGGTCAGTTTGGGCACGCCTCCATGAATTCTGGCGAGCAAGGAGTTATGCCTAATGGTCCATGTAGTGAACAGAGCAATGGATTGCAGCCACCTGGTTTTACTCAAGGAGGTATGGGCTTCCAGGGTCAGCTTGGGCACTCATCCACAAATTCTGGTGAGCAAAGAGTTATGTCTAATGGATCATGTAGTGAACAGAGCAATGGATTGCAACCCCCTGGTTTTACTCAAGGAAGCTTTGCATCTCCCCAGAAATTTCACCAGGGAATGTCTTCGACTCGTGGGAGAAATATGTACCGGAGAGGTGGTAGTAATTTTGTGCGTGGTAGAGGTCGGAGGCAATCTGGGTGAGTTACTGTTGTTAATGGTTCACTTTTCGGATTTGATTTTAAAATTAACCTATAGATGGTTGAGAGATGAAGTTGTGGTAATTTCGCAAATTATGTAAAATAATTGCTTATAATGCATTAGCTTCTTGCAGAAATATCTAAATTGAGTTATATTTTTTTCTTTCCTAAGATATTATTTGCTATTTCATGGGTGCTATAGCTGCAGTGCTGGATATTTCAACATTGTTTTTCTAGAAACTAGAACACTACATTGATGTTGCTCCATTATTAGATTTTCCTTAGAAATCTGCAGTGGCCTACCAAACCATTATTTTTGGGAGCAGAGGTTTTTTTTTTTTTTGGGGGGGGGTGGTGGTGGGTGTGGGGGAGGCCCTTCCTTTTTTTGAGATGCACCCTCTATATACCCTTTTCAATAACCCTAACAACATAAACTGTATGTGCGAAGTTGTGGAAGAGAGAATAGAGGAGGGCAATAGGGATTGACTTCATCATAGATAGGAAGTAGAGGGACAAAAATGTCAAAAAAATGTAGGTAGTAAGGGGGTGGTGAAAATGTCAAAAAATTGTAGGTAGTGAGGAAAAGGCACTGTTTTGGGCAAGTTTCCTTCATCCACAATTAACAGAGAAGGAGAATCTCTTGACCGAAGGGTTCGGATGGTATGCAGAGGGTATTGGAGAACAACGAGTAGGAAGAGTCTTTTGCCCATTGAGGATATGTTCATAGGATAAGACTCAACTCTTGTCTCATCATCAAACTCTTAGCCTTTATTGACAAATTCGAAATACGCTTCCCACATGGGGATGGGATGTGAAAAAACTCGATGCAATTAGTTAGTTAAACCAAAGATAAGATGGATAATTTGATAAATTAAAATCCATTTTTGAAAAATCTTGTAATTTTCCCGAGCCAATTTCTCTGGGGGTAAGAAGCCGATCTATTAATTGAAACATGAAGGACACACAGGAGAAGGATTACAATATTCCTTCAGGCAGTTCTGGTCAGACGGCCCTATTCATATTGAATAGGGCCTTTCGGGTTAAGGAATCAACATTAGGGTTAGATTCCTTCGGAATAAAACACAAAGACACAATCAACAAAACGAGAAGCTAAGAATTTGGGATAAAAATCCTCTGAAATTCTAATCTTGTGCAATTGTGTGCAACACCCCCTGCAGAGGTTGACACATATACAATGCCAAATGAACGGTCCAGATCCGTCCTCCATTGATACAATCCTAAACCAGTGGTTCACCAACTTAAACCAAACCGTATCAGAGCAAACCGGTTCGGTTTGGATCAATTTGAAATAAAAGGTATGAGAGTTTCCCTCTCTCCTTTTGACTCTCTCTCGACTCTCCTCTCTGTTACGTCTTCAGCCCTAAGCCTCTCTTTCACTCCCAGCGCCTTGCTCTCTCGACTCTCTCTCTCTCTCTCTCTCTCTCTCCTCTTTTGACTCTCTCTTTCTCTCGACTCTCCCTCTCTGTTACGTCTTCTGCCCTAACCCTCTCTTTCACTCCCTGCTCCTTGCTCTCTGCTCTCTTGACTCCGCTCTCGACTATCTCTCTCTCTTTGTTACGAAGCTCTCTGCAAAGGTATGAAGAACAGCCCCTACATGAACAACCCTCTCTTTCATGTTAATGTTGATGTCTCTGCAAAGCTCTCTACACCAACGTTTTCTTTTGTTAATGTCATGGCTTTTTTTTTTTCTAGCTTACCTTGTTGATTGAATCCTGGTCCAAGTTCCCAGGGAGAATTTTTTTTTTCCAGTTTTTGTGCATGAAGGTAAAACTCTCCTCTCTGTCTCTTTATATCTTTCTCTCTGAAAAGGCATCAATATGTCTAGATCTGTGATTTGAATGTGTGAAGTATGGAATGCAGATTTAGGATTATTTTCATTGGCTGATTTGAGTTTACTTATCTTTAAAATTTCAAACTTATATTTGTATTTGCTTGCTGTCTCTTTCAAAACCTAAGAGATTTAGGGTTATTTTCCTTGGCTGATTTGAGTTTCTTTTCAATAAAATTTCAATTCCATATTTGTATTTGCTTGCTGTCTCTGGCAAAACCTAAGAGATTTGCTACCTTTGTCATTGTATTTATATATATTTGTATGATTAGAGTTTCTTTTTAATAAAATTTTAATTTCATATTTGTATTTGCTTGCTGTCTCTGTCAAAACCATGGACATTTTTGGAATTTCTGCTGCCATTTTCTTCTCTATTTGATATAGAGTAGTTGTGCACTCTTGCTCTTGATATTTTTCTTTTCTATTTGATATAGAGTATTTAATTTTTTTTTTTAATTCCACTCTTGCTCTTGCTTTGTTAAATTCTATTGAAGTATTGTTATCTTATTGTTTTTTATTTGTTTTGTCTAGTATGGAGAATGTTTGCATGAATGATGTGAGTGAAAGATGCTACGAATGAATTAAGGTTGAAGCTTGCTAATATTAGAATCAACCCAGTTGATTGCCCTGATATGCCTATATTGCTTGATTTCTTAGATGATGTATACAATGGAGTACGTTTGAAGCATAAAGAGAAAAGTACAAGAGGTGGTAGACGATTAAAGAGTTGGATTGAAAAACAAGGAAAAAGAAAGAAAAGTGGAGGGCCAACTAATAGTCAATGGTTACAAGAATAGTAACCAACTCCTACACAACTGATGGATAACACATATCCCAGTTACATGTCACTTATGGTGAGTAGGTTTAGTTTGTTATGTTGTTTGTTGCATTTTTTATTTTCTTATTCAATTTGGATTGCCCTAATATTCAATTTCACTTGCAGGATTCTATTTCCCATATATTATCTCAAGCATCTGCAGCTCATCAATCATTGGATGAAGATTATATTTAGATTCAGCTAATGAGGACCATTATTTTTTTGCTATTAAGTACATTCAGTTAATGTCATGGCTTATTTTTGTGCAATTAAAACACACAGTTTCATTGGATCATTATTTTTGTGCTTGCCAATACATCCAGGATTCTAAGTATTTTTATTGATTTTTAGCCTCTTATGTACTAACAATCTTTTTTTTGTAGGTAAGGAGCCTTTAGCTCAAAATGGTAGAGCACCTGGGTTAGTGCCCAGGTTATGGTGGTTCGAATCCACCAGGACTTTGAAAAGTGAACGAATGTGTTCGACGTTGACTATTACTGCTGTCATGTGTTTCTACTGGTTTTTCCAATGGTTGGGCTTCCTTTTTTTTTTTTTCTCTCTGGTGATGTAATTGCATTCGTCAAGGTTTTTCAGTTATGGGTTTGAGAGAGTTTGGTTGGAATATTTTTGGGCGAGATAACAGGGCATATAGACTTTTTCAGTTTTGGGTTTGAAATTACATTTTTCAAGGATTTTCAGTTCAGTTCTGCTGGTTTAAATGATTTTTTTGGCTTTTGGGCAAATTTCAGTTCAGTTCTGCTAGCTTCATTTTCAGTTCTGGGTATGTATTCAACTGTGTGGCAAATTGGAATAGAATCAACTGGGTAGTTATGTTAACTGTCATGATTTATGCTAACAAATTGGAATAGAGTGTTGGATATTCATTTTAGTTAATTTTCTGATAAGTATTAGTAATATCTGTGTTCGGTTCAGTTGTTTCACTTACCTTTTCTTGTGTGGTTGAGGTGCTGCTCATGACACCGACTACCCCAACAGATCGAATGACAGATATTGTTGAAGCTTCAGGAGGATTTGTTTACCTTGTAAGATGCTTTCTCCTACTGATAAACTTTACATACTTGTTCATGCTTGTTCCTTGGTTAACTTGCATGTTTTAATGGCTGAATTTTTTTTACAATGTATTCGTATTTCGCTATTCCACCTCAGCTCTCACCGGAAAATTTTAAAATTCCGGTGAGAAAGCTATGTATATTGATATAGGACCCTCTCCATCTTTCTATTGTGTTCCAAAATTGATTTTTTGGAGCTGAATTCTGAAGAAGAAGAAGAAGAGTTCATCAGGGTGGAGTAAGCCCTCCAATTGAATGAGTTATATAATTGGCCGGCCTTTTTAATGTATATAGATGTTTACAGGATCTAAGGCTTTTAGTGTTTCTACTTGGCTCTACCTTGTTAATTTAGGTATCATAGTCTAGTAATGTAAACAGATTGTTTCACAGGTGACGAGATCAGTTACTGAGACTTGAAATCTGTTTTCTCTTGTAATGTCTTCCTTGTCATTGTAGTGGATATGAAATCCCATGTAAGATTATTCAGAGCTGGAAACTTGGTTCTGTTATGTTCTTTATGGTGTAACTTGGAACACCTCTGCTTAACTGATTAACCTGACTGATGAACATGTTTTCCAATATTGCGCTAAATCCAATTGTAAAACCCAATTCAAATGAGGCACTACTGTGGTTAACTGCAAAAGCCAATTCAGATTTTAGATTATAGTTTTCATGGCAGTCTTTTACAGAAAAGCCCAAGTCAGAGAGGTACTCTGATGTGATCCTCCAATATGGTGGTTCATGCTTGTTCCCTTCTACCTCTTTCGGTGAGCAAAGTATATTAGAAATGATTGGTGATTTAACTGTGATATCCATTGCCGATTCATGACAGGATGGCTAGCTAAGCTAAGAAAAGCTTAGAAAGTTACTCTGATGTGGATCCTTCTATTGGTGCAGAGTTGGAAAGGGTATGGTGATTCATGCATTTGAGGCAAAAAATTCTTGCCCAAAATTGGCCTCTTTTATCTTATCTTTCCTTCCATTACAGATCAAAGAATGGTTGTTTTTGCCTTCTTTGGTAGAGAGAATCAATGAGGTTGAGAGATTGGGCAAACTTGGCCTCTTTTAAGAAGACTATTTCTTCACTAAAAATAAAAAAGAGAAATATAAACCCCCCCCCTCGGGTGAGTGGAGTTAGGAGTGAGAAGAGGATGGTAAAGATTAAAGAGTGTGGGGGCTTTTGATGTTTTCAATCTTCCAAAATAAAAAAAACCAAATTGGAAAATTCAAGAGCAGCCCACTTTACTTCTCAATCGCTTCATCTTTTATCTTTTGCTTTGCAGATAGTTCCTTCCTCAGAAATCCTATAATTCCTTTTTTTTTTTCCTTCTTTAAAATAAGACAAAAATAGATTTTTCAGTAAAAGGACAGAGCTGTTCATAACAAGGGACCTATTCTTGCAGATGATCATTATTTGCTCTCAAATTGATGGTTTGCTCAGTATATATATGCTGTGTTTCAGTGTTTCTTTTTTAGGACTTGATATGCTCGAATTCCAAAGTTTCTGACAAGGATCTTTTGGTTTCTAACATTCTCTGCACTTGTTAAGGTGAATATGAGGATCTTTTGTTCCACTCCTCACAATTACAAATGGGTTTTTCTTTCTTTATTCCTTCATGGTTGTCCTTGCAGAGAACTTTTGTTCTGAGTTATCTGCAAGACTCCTTTTTTTTTTCTTCCTCTTTGTAATATAATCTTCTTTTGTGGGATAAATTTTTAAATTGGTTTCTCATTTACCTTTTTCTTTTCCCTCGGTTGCAAGGAAGTTGGTATTGTGATGCATGTTTGACTGTGAATTTGATCTGCTTAGATGAATTATGAATTAGATCATTTTCTCAAGCTTGAAGTTTGGGTTGTGCACTCACCGGCATGGGTCTCCATTTAATGAAGTGGAGAATAAAAGTTATGATGTGATTGATCATGTGATTACTGTTGGGAAGTTGAATGTAAAACACATGAAAATTTAAGTTCCTTTGAAGGTAATTGAATTTTTGAAATTTGTTACTACTGGATAGAAGAAAATGGAACCATCAGCTCAGAAGAATTTTGACAGAATTCTCTCACAGAAAGCTCTACAGATGAGTAGCTCATTTCTGTGTCAAATTTGTGTGATGGGTTTTCTCCTTGGGGCCTGTATTACGTATTTCTTCATGGCTGCTCTCACTTATTCGGTGGAATTTGAAATGGTTCATTTTTTTCCTCCATCACAGAACTTGACTTCGCATGCTATTGGTGGGTACTTTGTCTCTGTTCTTCAATTCTTGGTGTGTTTGCTTATTTTACAAGTAATTCCTAGAACACTGTATTTTTTAATCCTCTTTCTGATTTTGAGTATAGGATTTGGTGTTACAGAATCCAACCTTGTTTATGTTTTTAATTTCTCTAATAAAGAGAGAGGATTTGGTTTTTGAACCATCTCCAAGAAGCTGACAACCTAACTAAGAGCTTCTTCACTAAAGACTGAAAAACCTTGAAAATGCAGAAGCACATGACAGCAGAAACGTTGGTGCAGCAGCTTGCAGGGAGTGAACAAGAAACGGTGGTGCAGCAGGTCGCCTTTAGGTGAAAGAGAGAGAGTTAGGGCGGAGAGGGAGATATTCGTAACAAAGAGAGAGCAAGTTGAAAGATGAGTCGAGCGAGGAACAGAGACAGAGAGTCGAGAGAGGAGTCGAGCGAGGAACAGAGAGAGAGAGAGTCGAGAGAGTAGGGAGCTGGGAGTGAGAGAGGGTTAGGGCGGAAGACGTAAGTGAGAGAGAGAGAGAGAGAGAGAGAGAGAGAGAGAGAGAGAGAGAGAGAGAGAGAGAAACTCTCATACCTTTTATTTCAAATTGATCTGAACCGAACCAGTTTGCTCTGATACGATTTGGTTTAAGTTGGTGAACCATTGGTTTAGGATTGTATCAATGGAGGACGAATCTGGACAGTTCATTTGGCATTGTACACGTGAGGACCTTTGCAAGGGGTATTGCACACAATTGCACAAGATTAGAATTTCAGATGATTTTTATCCAAGAATTTGATATCTGAAATGATAGTTTTAAGTAGAGGTTGGAGCTGCCTTTGAGGGGTCAAATAGTAACTCAATCAGCTCTTTACAGTCAGATTCAGCAGCGATATGAAAGGTGCGTCCCCATTCTTCCCCAACTGTTGAAATGCTGACCAACTTGAGATCCATTGCCGCAGAGAGAAGTCATCCTCATTGGGAACACAGAGGTTAATGGGCAACTGTTGAATTGCAACAAAATTTTGGATTGCTTGAACCATGGACTTCAAGATGACTTTCTCTTTCTGCATAAGATAGCGTGGATTTTGCCCAACAATGAAGCTTTGCAGACGCACGATCGTTGATCTCATGGAATAGGTAGCTTTTACATACTCCCAATTCTATCGGCAAACCCAAATATTTTGAAGGGTCATCCTCAAGAGCTGTGTTTGCGCTGAAGCATATACTAGATTTCTTCATGTCAACACTCTGACCAATTGATCATGGTTTTGGAGCACGGTATTGAAATGGGTATCGGTCATCTCTATAATCATTATGGTATCAGAATGGATTGGTATCGATTCACCCACATCAGAGAGAAATACCCTTAGTTTATCTTTAAAAAAGATGATTTTTTTTTTAAAAACTTTTTTACCCTTGGTTCGTGCTGTTCAATCGATATAGTAACAATTAGGTATCGAGATTGGACACTTGCCAAACCGATAAGGGTGATTCGATACTGATACTTGGAAGTTGGAACCATGCTCTTGACCCTAGTTCGCAAAAGCGTATTTAAAATGGTGTTTTGGTTTTCTACCGTTTTAAAAGCGTTTTGCCATTTGTTTCCCAAAGATTCGGGAAAAAAGGCAAACGTTAAGCCTATCCCTTTTAAATACTTTTTTTTTTATACAATTGACTTGTGTGATGTAATGTCTACTTAATTGACCATTTTTCTCTCTCTTTCTCCCAAACTTCGATCTTCCTGATGATTTTTTCATCGACGTAAAGTTGACTCGAAGGACTACATTTATCATGATATCACCTTCTACTCAAGTTTAATATATGGATCCAAAATTGAGCTACAATATGATGCATCTATAGAAAAACATGTTCAAAGTGATGTTTCCCATCTCCAACTAAAGATGTGATAATCTGAGAATTTATTGGTTATGTTGACAACAATGAACAACATCATAATCAAGTCACATTACTCAATAGTACTTTAGACGTATTTTTTTAATATATTTTGAATTTAGAATTTAAGTAAGATGATTTGTCTTGGAAGGTAAATTGCATCTATTCTCTTTTGGACGTTCCCATTTTTACTATGCGATTGACTCTTATCTCCCCCCTCCCCTCTTCATATGGTATACCCATCTAAAAAAAAATTAAAAAAATAAAAAAATTTCTAAACACTTGCCCAGGTACATACATGGCATTGATACATCGCACGGAATCTTCTATACGGAA
Source organism: Macadamia integrifolia (assembly GCF_013358625.1). Lineage (NCBI taxonomy): Eukaryota > Viridiplantae > Streptophyta > Magnoliopsida > Proteales > Proteaceae > Macadamia > Macadamia integrifolia. The sequence goes on along the minus strand of NC_056568.1, from coordinate 11,806,388 downwards.
CGTAGTACGGATTATGAATCTTACTCACGTGTCCAACGTCCGTGTCCCACTCAAAGTAGGAATCCTTTCAGGGTTTAGGGGCTTTCCAAGCAATCTCATTCCTTGCTTTCTAAATTCCAAAACCCTCAAAGCTATTCCAGGTATTTCTTTCCTTATAAAGCAAACTCCTCGTCTCTCTCGGATTTTCCAATCGATTCTTCATTTCTCCAAGAAAAGCTTCAATTACGGCAATGATTTGGATTTTCAGTCCCTTTGACGCCATTGCTATGGAGACATTGGGTCTCTCGTTGGGTTCTTCACTTGCTTTTCCTTTAACTCAAGAGGGACGTAAGGGATCAGGAACTGATCTAAAGCGGGTTTCGACGGCGACCGAAGGGTTGATGGAGAAGAAAATGGAGAAACCGGCACCGCCGCCGGAGAAGGCGAAGATTCTGAGGTTCGCTATGGACCTGGACGGATTGAACTTTTTTGAGACCATTGTATCTTGTTAGTAGTTATGGGAACTCATTTCTAACAAACTGGTCTGATTGTTTATTTGATTTCAATTCTAATCTGTCTTTTTATTATTACTAAATACAGATTGTTAAAGGGTATTTGTATTTTTTATTATTAGATTTGTATCATTGTGTTCTTATTCGACTCTGTTTCCATCTCTGTAATCAAGAAGGTTACTCATTTGTATGAACAGAGAAAAAAGGGGAGATATCGGAAAAAAAATTGGAGGTGGGGTTCTTAGAATAAATAGATGACCGTTCGGATTTGGTAAGAAATCTTGTGAGATACTTTTTTGTTCCTTGCAAGTAAAGTTTTAAAATGGGGAAATTAGAGGGTTGAAATCGTCTGCAATTCCGATCTCGTACAATTCCGTACAATACCACCTTCAGGCGGTGACACGTGTATTGATACCAATACAATGGTCCAAATCTGGTATAACTAATAAAACATTAAATCAGTGAAGAGACATTTAAATCAGATCTAGACCATTGCATTGGTATCAATACGCGTGTCACCCCCTGAAGGTGGTATTTCACGGAATTGTACGAGATCGGAATTGCAGACGATTTTTTTCCGGGGAAATTACCTAGATCCTCTGGATAAGAAAATAAATTGCAAGACAAGTAGGTTTCAAATTTATTTTATATTGATTAATTTGAACTTTGAAAATATTTATTCAATCCCCAAAATTAGTTATTGCTCGTGCCGTTTAAGAAAAAATAAAAATAGGATTGGCTTGTGCATTTTAAGCTTATGTTTTTCTAAAAATATAAAAGTTTCTTTGTGTGGTATAATAAGTTCTCCTACACCTCCATATGCCCTTATTTTATTGAACATCCCATCCTCCTCTACATTTTAAACTGTATATTATGACTGAGATGTATTTATGAGTGTAATGGAAATGGTTCTTTTCTAGGAGAGTGGCTTATGCCAACATTAATATCATTCTTTGACTTTGATTCTAATCCTAGGAAAAGATAAGTTTAGATGTTATCTATATAATGGGAAATATATGATTTATATATATATTTATATCATATCGTGGCTTGGCTTCATGTACTAAATCCACATTGATGCTTTCAATATTTTTTTTGTTTTGACAATGTGATGGGAAAGCAGATGTGAGAAAGGACCTTTCATTTCCAGTCTCCTATTCTTAATATTATTTAATACAGGGATAAAGAATGATATCTTGTCACATTTTCTATGCCCTCTCAATTTCTCATAAGGTCCCATGAAATGACCCCCGGTGTGTTCTTTGGTGGATACCCATGTGCCTTGCTCCCCCACTAGAGGATGTAGGGAACACGACCAATTACTTTTTCTTCATCCCATTTTTCTATTGAGAGAAAATTGCTAAGATACTAGTGTATAGATTCTTGTATATGCCCACATCTCATAGGACCCACAATTCTCTCTTCTTATTAAAAATCACCTCTGTTTGGTTGGAAACTATACTCTCATGGTGTAACGATCCTGTCTTTATTTTATTTTATTTTATTTTTTATGGGGGTGTTGAGAGAGTTCCCTAAAAGGCAATATGACCCCTCCACCAATGCAAGGCCCGATGAGAGGGATCCAGATTCTATCCAACCCCTTCAATCTTGACAACGCGCATCCGTTGCACCCCAAGGCCCTCCTAGCCATCGGATGTGGATTAGAATGTTGGAGAGGAATCATGCCAATGGGATCACTAATAAAAACATCAATATAATAATTGAGATTTTGGCCTTTCGTATGGGCAGGATAGTTAATTCACCTCTGTTGTGGCTGGCCTTTTAGGATTTCTTCTATTGCTCCCAGTGGCCGTGCGGGGATTGGAGCCTTGGAAACATGCTGCCTTTTGCCTTTTAGAACCTCTCCCCAATAAATTTGATTTTCCCATCTTCCCATCGTTCCAAAATCCCCACTTCCCCCAAACCCTCATCCTCTCCATCTCCGACCGGCGACTCTCTCAGTCACTTGATGTCTCTGTTTCTTCCAATCCATGTCTCCGGTGACTCTTTCTCTCTCCGTCTTCTTGTTGGGCGAAGGACGGAAGGAGCCAGCTCAGCCAAGTTGGCAATCCAAGACGGCAAGACCCGAATGGCGAAAGACGACTCTCTTTTTCAGTCTCTCAGTGACTCTGTCTCTCTCAAACTCTCAAGCTCTCAAAGATTTTCAGCCCTTCAAAGGTGACTGAATCTATTGCAGATTATGTTAAGGTTGCTTCTTCTCTTTTTTAACTATTCAATTTGGGATTTCAGTTAGGTTGAATCATGCCTCCCAGAAGTTAAATAATCATGATTGCAGAAAGGTTTTCTTTGATTTCAAATTTAGGCTTTCTACTGATTTGTCTATTGTGATTGAACTTGGTATGCAATTTCTTACCACTGATTGTGAAACTAACCGTGGACTAGGGTTTTTTCTTTAATTTATTGTAGTTTGAAGGGAGAATTGGAAGAACTACATGGGAACGATCCGATTCAAGTTCTCAGATCACTGAAACAGGTCTGAAGTTCCAATTCCCTGCTCTAGTTTTACATTGAACTCAATACCCCTGTTTTTTTTTTTATTTTTTGAACAAATATTCAGAGTCTACAACCTTAAGGTCGGTTTTCTCGCTCCATTGTTGTTATGTTACTTGAGTATTGTGCCCATAACTTGCTGGGTTTGCTAGTTTCTTGGACACAATCTGTTTATAAGACATCAATTAATCCAGGTACACCTTTATTTGATTAGTGTCAATATATATATAGAACCCGTTCTTGCAAAATTCTCTACCATTCCTCCTATCGTGTTGTTTGATCTAGGAACTTGCATGAACAAGGTATTCTTTGTGTTGGCTAGTTCCTGACATATTCTAATTAAAGATTGCAGATACCAGAAACTTCTTAAGGCTGCCAACAGCTATTTCACCACAACTTGTGAATCCCCTTGAATTACCAGGGACTCAACTGACATGGTTTTTGATATAATTTGTATTACCATTAAACCTGTCATAGACGAAATCTTGTCTATTACCCCCTGATTACTGCATTTTGGTCATAAAGCATATAAAATGACCACATTATGCAAAACGATATCTCAAAAATGAAAAAATAAATGATGTATTTTTGTCATTACAACAACTAAAAGAATTAAAAAGAATGAGAAGTATACTTTTTTTTTTTGGAGTGCTTCTAGTACTAAAATTGTGATTTTTAGGGGGTTCTTATGTTGCAACTTCTAGCAAATAAAATACTGTAATAAGACTTTGAATAGATAGGTTTATTGTCCTATGGTTATCATTGGATATTGGCTTCCTCTGTATGAATCTTTTATTCTAATATAACCCCCCCTTTATTTTGTCAGATTGTCTATATACATATTTTCTATCATTTATTTATTAGTATCACTCTACGTAACAAAATGTTTGTCATTGTCAGCGCACTCTACATTGTTTTGGAATGCCTGATATTTGTGTCCAATATTGCTAAAATTTTCCATGTCTAAGTTTTACTGGGCTGATGGTGGTTCTTGCTACTGGATGTTTTCTTGATTTGGCTTGTCTTTCTGTGGAAGTGCACTAATGTGTGTTATTTTGTATTGCTTTTGGTCCTAAAACAGATCATTTGGCATTGTAAGCAGAAAAAAATTGTCTTTGGGAATGATCATTATGTAGATTTTGCGTCATTCATACGGCTCTTGGGTAGAGCAGAAATGCCTCATATAGCTCAGAAAATCTTTGTTGAGATGAAATCTGATCGTTTTCAACCTTGCCTTGCTACCCTATCAGCTCTGATGCTGTGCCATGCAGAGAATGGCCTTTTCTCCTATGCAAAGTCTGTATGGGAAGAAATTATAGCTAGCTCATTTGTTCCTAATATTGAGGTAGTTTCAGATCTAATGAATGCATATGGGAAGATGGGGCATTTTAATGAAGTAACCAGAATTCTGCACGAAGTCACTTCAAGGGATTTTGACTTGTCTCCTGAAGTTTACTCAGTGGCCATCTCTTGTTTTGGAAAGGGAGGGCAGCTTGAAATGATGGAAGCAACTATGAAGGAGATGGTTCAAAGTGGTTTCAATGTGGATTCTGCTACTGCGAATGCCTTCGTTAGCTATTATGCTGCATTTGGTTCTCTAACTGAGATGGAAGTTGCCTATGGTCGCCTTAAAAAGTCTAGAATTCTCATAGAAGCAACAACAATTAGGGCTGTAGCACTTGCCTATATAAAGGAAAGGAAGTTTTATAGGTTAGGTGAGTTCTTGAAGGATGTTGATCTTGGTAGGAGGGATGTGGGAAATCTTCTCTGGAACAATTTTCTTCTATCATATGCTGGGAGGTTTAAAATGAAAAGCCTGCAAAGAGAATTTTTAAAAATGGTGGATGCAGGATTTTCTCCGGATCTTAATACATTTAATATTCGGTCTCTGGCTTTTTCAAGGATGTCATTATTTTGGGATTTACATGTAAGCCTTGAACATATGAAACATGAAAAGGTCATCCCTGACCTTGTGACATATGGATGTGTGGTTGATGCATACCTAGACAGAAAACTTGGAAGGAACATGAATTTTGCTTTAAACAAAATGAATGTTGATAATGCACCTATTGTTTCAACGGATCCTTTAGTGTTTGAGGTTTTTGGAAAAGGGGATTTCCATTCAAGCTCAGAAGCTTTCATGGAGTACAAGAAACAGAGGAAGTGGACATACAAGGAGCTAATTGCAATGTATCTGAAGAAAGAGCACAGGAGGAACCAAATCTTTTGGAATTATTGAAAACTAGCATGAGTCTGTGTTTATCCCAACAATTGTTTATATTAATTGTTTTTTTAGTAAGTGAATAGTAAATTATTCAATGTTGCTATCTACACCAAATGGAGTGAGTAGTTGTAACCATTCATGATCTGGAATAAATCTTTAAGTCTCTTGAGTTGCACTGCTAATGAAGCTCACCTAAAGAACCTATGTCAACCTTTATGATTAGTTCAAACTGTATAGTGCAACTTCCTTTCAGGCACTCCAAGATACATATTTAAGTGTTATATACAAGAGCAATAAAATCATGCAAGAAGTCCGTTAGTTTTGCCCCAACCTAGAGCTATATAAAATAAAGCCACAACACCTCCCATGGTTCCAAGGGCAGTCCCCCAGAATTGCCCAGGGACCCCATCAAAGAGGGAAATATGAATGTTCATTCCAAACAAACCCACAACAACAATCCCTGCATTGATGACTAAGTTTGCTGTAGTAAGTATCACTCCCATCTGCAGCAGTTGATTCTGTTTGTCATCCAACATAATGTTGACATAGTCCTCAGTGTCATCCACATACTCCCTCAACTTATAACAAACAGAAAATTCTTGTTATTTCAATAAATTTTGATGACTTGAGAGTTTAAAACAGAAAATTGCATAAGAAATTTGGATGATGATAATATTTTTGAAGTTATAACATCCTTAAGTGAGGGTTGTAATAGCAAACTTTGTCAAACTACAAGCACTTCCATATAACTAAAGATTCAAACATGGGCAGAAAGAGAGAAAATATATACCGTGGAAAGTTCGTTTAATATGCCATCTATCTGAATGAAGTAAGCTTCTAATAGCATCTCCAATTCCTCAATATTAGGCTTAATGGTGCTCAAGCTTTCACCACCGTTGGTCTTTATTTCTTCCTCCCTGGAAATCCAAAAGATATTATGGGAACAAGTTTAAATGACTAAGAAACAAAGAAATTATGGATGTGATCACAATTAACCTCAGCAATATGGAAGTGAATCTAAGGAAAGAGATTTTATTTTGTCAAGCCTTGTTCAGTGGTGTTGCTTTTAACAATTTGTCAACAAATTTAGTTCTTTGTTAAATTTCTCGAAGATCTACAATTATGTTAATGACCATTTTATTGCAGTAAGGTCTTAGGGTGAGAGTAATGATATTCAGATCCTTGACGAACTTTGGCATGTAAGGTATGTTTCAAATCCAAAAGAAATTCTTAGATTTTCTATTATGCCCTCAACCTTTTGACCCTCTGTGTGTGTGTGTGAAGAGCAGTGTGGTGGCTAGGAGATGCAGCTACAATAATACAGTAGGTTATATTTTATATGAATATGAGAAAAACTCTTATAATTATTGTGCTTAAGGAATCTGTTCACACACCTTTCAAACCCATTAGGAAAAATCTAGAAAGAATCATTTTCTCTCCTGGAGAAGGGAGGTTGGCAAGTTGTAGCACTTGAAATGATCATCTCCGGGTTCTTAAAATTTGACCAAGTTGGGTTTGATCATGCTGTATCCTAGTTCAGTGTAAGTTATATTTGTTCATTATACTAGTACTTTTAAACTAATTGCAAATTTAATATCTACGGTCATTCCAGTCATGAACATCCCAGAGTTCAACCCAACTTGCATCAATTACTGTTTGGATGGTTTCAAGATCCTAACCATGTGGGTAATGGACTCGAAAACTTCTTGAGAAAACAATCAGTAACCTTTTCTTAGAATTGGTTCTCAAGTCAACAGGTCACAATTATGATTTCTAAGGGTTAGAGAGTTGAATTAGTTGGTAGCAGTGTAGGATGTTAGAATAGAAGTATGTAAGGGTATAAGGGTATACCTGAAACTTTATGTGTTTGTCATCCTACCAGTTTGAGTCCTTCCCTAACAGATTAAGTGTACAACTCTTAACTCAATATGAGCTTTTTCCTAATCCAAGTCGACTCAAAAGTCAAATGAATCCCTTTTATTTAATTCCTGTGCATGAAAATATATTAAAAACTAAAATAATGAATCACACGCTTTCTCCTCATTCCGCACCATCTTGTTTCAGCGCCTTGTGCTTTATGGAATTCAAGCTGACCTGTTGGATTGATTCCCATTGATTGTAAGGCTCATAAGAAGAGGCCATGATACATCTCTCTCTTAAAGAGGATGAAATGCACAGCTTATGATTCATTTTCTTAGATAAGATAGGAAGTGTAGATCTTTTGGATGTTCCTTGATCTGTTTTGACTTTCAGCATCAGCACAGTTACACAGTAAAACCAAGAATTAACTCTTTCAATTCAAATGTCCCAGACAAATGCAGGTTACCCTGACATAGGCTAGAAATATAACTTCTTGTATGCATAAAGATCAATCAAAACAACCAACATTAGAACAATGATATTAAGGATGTAAACTATCTAAAGCACTATTACGGAGATGATTGAATTGAATTTTATTTATAACATAAATAGATGATTATAATCACCTTTCATCATGTAAGTTAATTGAATCATTGTCTAATTCACCACTCAAGGAGGCCTGATCCAGTGGCTGACTAACAAGTTTTTCTGTCAAATACATCTCGGCCATATCATTGTCATCATCCAGTAGATGTTCGAGTTCATCTCTCACCTGAAAAACACAAAGATGTTAGAAGATCTAAATAATTGAAGGACAGCTCCAATATGTTACCAACCTGTATGCTTGATTGAAGAAAGATCGTCAGCTTCCATGTAACAAGGACACAAATTTTTTCACTTTCTACTCTTCTTTTCCTCATTTTTCATATATATTATCGGAGAAAAGTATAAAAAGACAAAGAAGAACCTACTGAATTTTTTATATCCATGTATGGCTGCCGAGTGACTCCAAGACTTCTACTTCGCCCTCAGTGAAAGTAGTTATGACTTTTTACTTTCTAGAGTGTTGCAACAGAAATATTTTGGACTTAAACAGATAAGGTGATTTCCTCAGGTTGCCTTATTTTTCTGGTTAGGGAGAGCATACATGGTTCTGTAACAGGTCTTCTTTTTAGCACAAAAAAGGAGAATGGCAGGATGGATCCAGAGGTTGATCCAATACAATTTGTACGGTCAAGCAGGAAGCTTCAAGAGCCGTCTAAGATAAACACACATCATTCTTCTAGGATTGAGATTGAGGTTGTACATTGTAAGAAGTTTCTCATTCTCTTTCTGCTAGCGGGTGTTGTTCTGGGGGTTGATTTTTTTTGTGTGTGTGTGTGTGTGTGTGTGCATGCGCCCGCCCCGGGGGGGGGGCTGAGGGGGTTAGGGGATCTTTTCTTTGTTCTGATGGAGGGAGGGGGCATTGCCATTTGGTTTGATCTTCCTCTATCAGGTTTGGACCAGTGGCTTTCGCCCTTTGGTTCCGTTTTTTATTTCCTCTGTTTTCTTTGGTGGATTCTATTTATTTGTTTTTATAATAAAAGTTTTATTTTGTGATTGCCTATCAACAAAACAAAACTTTTGCACTCCAACACATCTTAACTGTAGGATCAATAATTTTTTATTTTTTATTTTGAAACCTATCAACAGAGTTTAGAACAAAAACTAAGTTGGTCTAGCAGCATATTTTTTCATTTGGGGTATAAAATATGTTGAACATTTTCCGGCTCTGCCAACCAGACGTGGTTGGGAGTAATCAATGGCCAATTACTCCCCCATTTTGGAAAAAAAGTGTCTGAAATACCCTCCACCCAACCCAAACCATTGGTTAAGATTATCCCTTCCATAATATATCATACAAGAAATTCTCACTTCACCCCTGATATGACCATTATAGCTCTGAATCAAATTGTTGGAAGATTTTTTTCTTGTAGCCAAAAGATCCATCTGATTATTCATGCTGATTCATTAAGCCACCTCTTTAATTACTTGAAAAAAAAGGAATTTTTGTTAAACTATATAGGATGCCTCCTTGAAATGATGACACCATTCTATTCAGATTGAAGAAAGCTCACCTGAGAAACAATTTCTTCACAAAGTAATTGCATTGTATGTGGTACTCTTTTTAAGAGTTCATTGATGTAAGTATGCTTTTTGGCTTATGTATATGCTTTGGATCAAATATTCAAAGTGGTCTGACCTGAGGAAACGATATCTTGTTTCAAGCATTTTCAGCTTTCAATGGTTGATCTTGATGATCAACTATTTCAATCCTCTAAAGATATTTTCAGAAATTAGTACATGTAAAGAATCAGACATGATTCTTGAGTTTTTGATAGATCATTTTTTCACTTAGAAAATGGTTTCCTGGAACTCCTCAAGCTACCATCGTTATTCCCATTTTCTGCAAAATGTACCAATGGCACAAGATGCAATGACTAAATTTGTGAAGATGGAGATGTAAAGAATGATAATACCATAATGGTTCTTTCCCTTCCACAATAAAATAGAATAAATCAAATTAAATAATAAAAAAAAGATAAGGGATTCATTATCAATCAAGAAACTGAAAAGACTTTCATAAGATATGTTAATCATCATAACTCCCATAATTCAAGAAGATGAATTAAAAATATAGTTCAACCAAGAATTCCTGGCATTCATCGTTTAAAAGTAGTAATGGAGGCTTCTAATTGAAGGATTTCCGTTTACCTTTTGCACACGACCAGATATTGCTACTAGACGACTCTTTATTTGCCTGACACGTTCTAGAGTAAGCGTGCTAATTTTAGAGGTAAGTTCATCCAAAGCTGGATATGCTTCTTGCTCCAATGTGGAAGTCTGTTATAAGTGAAGTACCAAGCAGTTTGATCAGAAGTCTCAAATGGAATTAAAATAAGAACTTAAAAGTAGCAATGTTACATTAAAAAATTCTCCACAATTAGAAGTTGTAGAACATTTTGGTAGAGGTATGCTGCACCCTATGGAAGGATAAGGGGTGGCAGGATCTCTAGTACTCATTTGAAACCATTTTATACAGCATGAAAGCTAAGCAACTGCTATGCATATGGGGATCAGCTTCCACAGATATTTGATCTTGCCGGAACAACTGTTTAGCAACCAGAAATTTCTGTATAGACTATATTGCAGAAACATTAAAACAACTAGTACTCAATTCTTATCATTGTCATCATTGTCATATTCAATGGATTGAAACTTAAGATGAACATATACATAAGATGGTTTTAAAACGACAAATTCTTAACCATCTTCATGTTGGCTGCAAAGCGGTTCTGCAATTACAGTAGTCAGTATCATATCTTTCATCATATTTTTAAGTCCTTAATTCTTTGCTAAGTAGTCTAAGAATTGATCAGTATCATTTTGGCCTTTGCTTTAAATTTTCCGATCTTTCAATTTGCATGGCATCTCTCTTTCTTTGAAGTCATTTGTATCTGTTGCACACAATCAGATCAACTCCATGGACTGACCTTGATCATTAGAATTTGATCATATCCATGGACTGACCTTGATGATGTCATTGACCGCCGCTTAGAGGAATCTGTGAATGGAAAAAGACACCTACCTCATAATCAAGACATCTGCAAGCAGATTCTAGACAAGCTTCAAGTGCTCTGAACTCAAACGGCAGCATCATGGTTCCTGCAGCTCCTGCCACATCTACTGCAGTCATAGGGCTACTGCCCTTCATTTTCATTTTCGGCATAGAGGTATCCTTTGAAAGGTGAGGCAGCTGAGAAATGTCGAGGTTTGCATGTTTTTCTGATCCATGATGAGCATGAAATGAGGGTAACTCCTGTGATTCCTTCTCTGTTACCTCCATGTCATTATCAAAGCCCTCGGTTGCCTTTGAACAGAAAAGAAATCCAATAATCAACAAAACTTTACATGTCCAGAAGGGAAGCAGTCCATCACTTCCAATCATCAAGAATCCATGCAAAATACTTATGCTGTGGTAAGAACAGATTTTGCTCAACTGTTGAATAATAGATATTTGACAAAGACATTGTTCTAAGATGCAGATGTCCTTGCTATATAATGCATATAGTGATCAAAAGGAGCTAATTGAAACTAAGATCGATAATATATTCAGTAGTCCATTCACATACAGTGGGTACTAATAAAATATCTTAGATTGTAGGATAACGAGAGGAACATTTAAAATAGCGAGGATGTTTATTGCTGATAGAATTTTGTAGTTTCCCTAAAATGGAAAGATTCTTTCTCAGGATCTTGGTAATATATTGAAAATGCTGGATTGGGAACTAAATGTGCCTGTGCTAGTAGGATCTCCATTAATAAGACTGGCATGAGGGAATGCTACTAGTACAGAAGAGGATCAAAGATAATTCGACTTCCTTGTGGCAAATACAAAATGATAAATACAGTCCCTGTATAATCACCCTCTCACTGCCTTGGGAAAAAAACTCAGGTAGTCCAGTAAGGTAATTAAATTAACTCCCAGAAATAATTTTTTTACAGGGAATCAATCATGTGTGAATTCATTGAAACAATAAGCATGCATTGTGTCCAAAAGCAATGGAAAGAATGAACTGAGGCCCTCTAACATAAATTCAAGAGAAGATGACTAGACAATGGCACACGCATTAAGAAGCGACTACTACTGTTCCTAATCACAGAAAAGAATGTTATGGTTGAACTTTTTGTCTATTAATAGTGGCTGCTCTGGTTGAAATTGCATGGTAATTACTGAAGACAGACTATGCCAAAAATAACCTAGTAATAAAGCAGTCATAGTGGATAGCACAACACCCCCCCAGTACAGAAGTACACTTGTTAATTTGAATGCAGTAAGAACATAGCATTATTTCCATGCTTGGCAGCCGAGAAAGATGGTTGCAATTGAAGACGAATTTATGCAAAAGGAATTTAAAGCTTAAGACAATTCCATCTAAACCAAAGTTGGAGAAGTGTCAAAGGTTATTGATTCCACATTTCACAGGATGAATCCCCTTGGACTGTACAAGAATATGTGGAGTAAAGCATGTCTGGAAGCAGCAGAATGTCTTTTGCTGATATTTATTAACAGTAGTCAATACTGGAACATTAATATTCATAGGATCACCATACCTTCCCTATTCGTTCTGGGTTGGTTATTCATCAGAATGGGTTTATATTTCAATGCATTTGGAAGCCCTTGGCCAAACAAGTATTTTACAGAGTGCCCTAAGAATACCTGTTTTTGCACAGGTCAGTTCAACATGGGAACAACCCTCATGTAGTTTGCAGATAGGAATAGGCAAAGAATTCTATGTTTTATCTGGGTTTGTTGTCTTATTGTCTCTTGTTGGTTGTGAAAAAAAAGAGAGTTAAATATTATAACCTTCATTGAAATTAAAGTTCAGCTTTCAGGTGTAATTCAAAAAAGAAAGATACCGCTAAAGGAGACTAAATTGAAATCCTCTTCATACACCTGAATATGAAGTTGAAGCTATAACTAAATCAAGGAAACTGATCAAGATTTTGACTCTTTATATAAAAATAATAATTATTTCATAGCAACCACTATCAATCTGAAAGAGAGAAAAGAGCATAATCAGGAAAACACCTAAATTTACAGACAACTATTACCCTCTGGGCAGCCACATTGGAACACATAACACGGTTCTGAAGATCTTGAACAAATGGGACAACAGCTGGATCCTTGGAATTAAGCACGAAAACCTCAGTTGCAGTGATTATTGCCTTGATGTGCTCCAAATTGATGACAATTGCTCTCTCCCTTCCAAAAATCGAAGAGGGATAAGAAAGTATGGGATCAAGAACCCTAAGATCACGCGCAGGGAGCCCTGTCCTTTTCATGATTGAATGCTTTCCAATGTCTTCAAGATGCGATTGACCTGATTCCGATACAACGAGCCATTTCCTAATTCCGATGCCCTTCCGTCTTGTTTGCGGTGGAAAGATGGTTGTCTGGTTTAATTCTTCCTCGGATGAGGATTTTCTTGCCCTCATCTGATCTACCTGCAAATTGTCTTCCTCAAATGCTCTGGTTCAATTTAATGGGCTTTGATGATCCACAGAATAATGACAAAATTAGGCAAATCTGATTTAAGATTATATAAACTTTCTGAAATAAAACCCTAAAAATTTGTCGTTTGATCGGTATAGGAAAGGAAAATTGATAGAAATGTAGAAATTTTATTGTGTAAGGAAGTGAAATTGTTTAAGGCTCCCGCCAAACTAGGAGACGTTAATTGTCGTGGGCGTATCTAAAGGCGGGAACTTTTTAACGGTTTTTTGCCATTTTGGAAACGCTAGATGTAACGAAACTTTTTCGACTTGGGCTTTTGGCTGTCATTGGACCCATGGGCTGAAGAACTTGCAGAACCTTGAAGGATTTGTTTGATGTGGCTTTGGTTGGGCCTAATCTATTGCTTAACCCAGCCCTAGGGTTTAATTTTCTTTTACCCCTTATTATGGTGTGAAAATCGTTTGTAGCCACTACATCGGTGCAGTGAGCATTGGGTGGCTAGGAGCTCCTTGGGGTGCATGTCCAAATGTTCTCAGTCATTCGAACTCACTGCATCTCACTGCTCACTGTAGAGGATGTGGACTCATTTGGGTGTTTGGGTGGAGGGAAAGACTAACTCCCCAGCACTCTCTTTTTTAGACTAATTCAAAAATTGAGAGGGAGAGAAATTTTAGAAAGGAAAATCGGATTTTGACAATTGGTGGTAATGACCCTTTGTGGACTTTAAATTTTGTTAAAGCCAAATGCAAATTAGTTTCTGAAACTGAATTAAGCCATTTAACACTAAAATTGTGAAACTGTTTAATAAATGATTCGATTTTTTTGTTTCAAAGTTGAGACCGTTTAGTTAAACACATTTTAAATCAAATTGATTCGTTTAAAACCGGTTAATATACACATGATAAGTTAAGTCATTAATTGTTAAAATAAACAATTATGGTAAGAAATAAACCGATTCCGCTCAACATTAAGAGAGATTCAAATATTTTAAAATAAAATTGAAGGACCAAGTTTTCCAAAGGCCATTATGCCCATCACAACCCCAAACAATAGGGGAAGAGAGGTAGGGGAGAGGGGGTCCCATCAGGGGATCCGGATCGTCTGTAGCACGGTGGTGCGCTACATCTCGTGTAGCTTTGCATCACAACTTGACATGTGAAGTTTTCGAAATGAATGGGTGTAGGGAGCGCGATGTACATGCAAAACAGTGTGTTTCATATACTTCACGGCGACTATTCGGCTTTGGCTCTTCCTCTTCCCCGTCCACCGCTCCAATGGTAGCTCTAGCGCCAGTGGGCGTCGTTTCCTCCTCGCCGTCCTTGAAGTGTGGCCGCTCTGAAGGTTACCCCATCATCTCCGAAGTCCCCGATTTTCTTTGGCCAGTTTTCTATTTTACTTTGTTCTTCTCTACCTTGATTCGGTTCTCTAGATTCGATAGTGAGATAATGACTTCGAAAACCCTATTTCTGTTGTTTACTCTCTCAAACCCTTGTTCGTTCTCTGCATGATATTCTTTCTGAAGTACAATTCCATTGCCGTCGACATTAATGGGATGCACTTCTTCCATCCTCGAGATCTACGCATTCGGATAGAGATTAGCAAGGAGGGGATCAAAAAACCTTCTAGGCGACCAGAATCTGGTCTTTTCGGTGCTACGAGTGCCTGTTGAGCAGTTTCTCCTCTTGTTTTTATTTATTTATTTATTTATTATTATTATTTTTTTTATAATCTCCTCTGGTTGCCATGCTCTGCTTCTATTGCAGCCCCTGTTGCGCTATTAAACCAGCCAAAAAAAAAATGAGGAAAAGAGAATTAATGCTATGAAGGATGTAGAACACAAGGAACTTCGGGAACATTTTGAGATGGAAAAAGAAAAAAAAAGAGATCTCAATTCTATTTAAATTCTTGGGCCAACATCAGAAAATTCCGACATGTGTTATTTCCATTGAAAAAGAATTCTTGTTCTGTATCCATTAATGTACAAACTCACACCAGTATTTTGAGATGAACAATCACAAGGAATTAAAAAATATTGAAGAACATAGGAAGTAAAGGATGGGAAGGAATAGAAGAATACTTACCTTGTGAAACAGTAGAAGCTGAGAGCTGGGTATCCAAAGAGCTGGTGCGTTTAAGCTTTTTCTGCTTCCATGCAGTGTTTAGCATATGTTTTTTTATCTAAACTTACTGGGTTTGGATTGGAGGCAAAATTATCGATAGTTGCAGAGGTGTCGGAGGAGGTAAAGGAAGGATGGCCGAAGAATTTTGGTACTAGTGGTGCAAGCTTGAATATTACATGATCTTCCCCTGCATGTATGGAGGTTTCTTTGCACTCCTGATTATTTAGACCACACTTTATGAATATTAC
The DNA here is from genome assembly GCF_013358625.1 of Macadamia integrifolia. NCBI lineage: Eukaryota > Viridiplantae > Streptophyta > Magnoliopsida > Proteales > Proteaceae > Macadamia > Macadamia integrifolia. The sequence continues at coordinate 11,790,876 of NC_056568.1, read as the reverse complement.
ATGTGTCAAGTTGTGGTGCTGAGCTATACAAGATGTAGTGCACTCCGCACTAAAGACGATCCTGATCCCCCATTAGGACTATCCCATCATTCAGCCACCGGTGAAGAAAACAGTTTATCCAAAATATAAAAGATATAAAAAATTATAACTTTACGATTATTTAAAGAAACATATAACACCACTTCAAATCAATGTTAAGCTAACGTCTGTATCAATAAAAAATTAAAAGTGAATGAAGTTATTTGAATAAAATTTTAAAAAATGTTTAAAATCAAAGCCTTTTAAACCGAAACCATTGAATGGATATATGGATATGTGCATTTCGTACTCCCAATCCTAACGACCAATGATGATCTCTCAAGGACTGATGGTGGTTGCAAGAACATGGAACTCTCACCTCAAAACTTGACGTGAAAAATATGAGAGAAATAACAATATCTTCCCTACTTCCTTTGACAAAGAGACATTGTCATGGCACGATATCCATATATAAAGAGCACACAAAAGTCCCAAAGAATCTTCTCCATTTGCACACAAAGAAAGATCAAAAGAGAAAAGAAATCAAAAGAGAAAAAAAAACCCATCTCACAAAATTAGAATTGAATAAAAAATGTGAAGTCGTTCGCTTACAAAGAGACCCCATGGAATCAGAAACATAATTATGCCTTGTACTTCATACCATAGTTGGAAAACCAGGTTATTGACTAGGGTAAATCACCTGAGTTGAGTTAAAATTTTGGAAAACCTGGTAAAGAATTGCACGTAGATTTAATCAAGACAAAAAAAAAAAATAACAACATTCAATTAGGAATCCTCAAAATAAAATAACAACCAATACTTTTACCCAAGTCACTATAAATTTTGCAAGTCTAATAGTTAATAAAATACAACCAAACTAGCATAGTTCTCTTATTTAACTGAGTTGACTGACTGTTAAGTAAATAAATCAATCTTTAAAAGTAAAAGTGCAAAACAGTAAAAGTTTGGCTTCTTTGACTATCTTCTCCTCAATGCTTCAACTTCGTAGTATGCACAATGAAACATACTATGCAACTTTCTAACATCCAACCGTGAAGCCTCACCTGCCTTTTACAACTCTGCAACACCAAAGGCCCAATAGGTTTGGATCTCTCTCTCTCTCTCTCTCTCTCTCACACACACACCCCTCTCATATTATCCCCCAAGAGTAGCTTCCATCCTTCTATTTTATGATTTCATCAATGTTTTGTGGGGGTCTTAAAGTTGTTTTTTGGAGTTGGACAACAAAACAACAATAAATAATTGCTTGTATTTTACTGTTAGGAGAGAGTTCCCTGAAAGGTAACATGGCCCCTACGCCAATACATGGGCCAATAGAAACACACGTGAGAGCTTCAACAGTGGTGAGATTTTCATATTTTATAAAGAATGGGGCAATCGTTTTGCCCCACTTTGTATTTAGGTGTAAGAAACATGTTGCGTTTTAAGCTTGTTATTCCTTTTTCTATTTTATAGTCCTTAGTGGATCTCCATTGTGATGGTTTTCACTTTTTTTTTCAAGTTCTTTTAGCATTTTACCTAGGACAAGGACAGAATAACAACAATAATGATGTTTTTGTTTTTGTTTTGTTTTGTTTTTTTTTTTTAATGCAAAAAAACAATTAGATTGTGAAACTTGTATATGAGAGACGTCAGTTTTTGATAAGTTGTGACATGCACCAATCACATGGTTATACACAAGGGGTAGGAAGGTCTTTTCCAAAGGGGGAAGGAGAGAGGATAACACATGTTGCTTGCCCAACCTTTTTCTCTTGTATACATACGCATTAACGCGATATTTACGTATTATTTGTATTTTCTACTCATCAACAAGATGCTTATTCATTGTTCTTAAAACCTCAAAATTCAACTACATGTGATTCCTTAATTATTTTTTTTTCTATTTTTTAAATTCTCATGTGTGTGTGTGTTTTTTAATAATTTATAAATATTTAATCCCCTCAAGTTTCTGTTCTTTTTTTATTTTCCATAGAGACCCTCACATTTCCCACCCCCTTATAGTAATACATCTACAGAGTAACGTGATTCTAAAAAAATATATATATATATATATATATTTATATGAAATCTGTAGAATCATGAGAAACAATATTGCGTGATAGGGTTAAATTTTTCTCACACCCCCTGATCTTTTATGTGGGACCATTCATTAATGTGAGGAGGTTACATGGATGAATCTCAACTAAACTCTCTCTCTCTCTCTTTTTTTTTTTTAAATTATACAAATCACAACTCAACTCACCATGTAAATAAATAAATAAATTTACAAAAAAATAAAAAATAAAAAGGTTTTCCCTTGACTTTTCAAAGTTGTAATAATTTCCAGGCGTTCCAACTTTTTCCAACAATATTTTAAGAGAAGGCGAAGTGGATAATTCAAATAAATCTTGAATTCAATACATGTCTTAGTTTATATCCTCTGAATTTTTTTAATGAACCTAACTGCCATGTGACAATTATATATGATTGCTGGAGTGTAAGAAAGTTCATGACCTCATACGTATAGTTCACTACTCCATCCAAACAAGTCGCATGGTATATACCTAGGATTCCAGAACAAGTAACATGGCAATTGTGTTCATCTTCTATTTATGAAGTCAAAATTATTCCTCCCTAATGCAATTTGATGGTCCCAATATTCACGCCGCAAGTGACCCAAAAACTCGGTCCTCCTTGATTGTTTGCATGCTTTTGAATATCTTTGTCTCATATATGTGCATTTAAATAATTAAAAAAAAAAAAAAAAAAAAAAAAAAAACCTAAGTCAGGGGACAAGGAAAGATCAAAAGAGGAGAAGCAAACTCCACCTCACGAAATCAGAATTAGAAATGGAATCAAATTGTGAAGCCGTTCGCTTACAAAGAGACCTCATTCTCGGAAGCAGAAACAGAACTTAGGCTTGTACTTTATACCATAGTTGGAAAATTAGGTTTTTGAATCAGGAAAATCACCTGAATAGAGTCAAAATTTTGGAATTCAATTAGGAACCGTCCAAGTAAATTAACACTTGGTCTATTTACTCGAGTCAACATAAACTTGGCGAATCCAGCCATTTTTTATAATACAATCAAATCTGTAATTCAATTATATAATTGAGTTGACTATTGAGTAAATAAATTGATAAATGTAAAATTAGAACGAAGCTGTAAAAATATAGATTCTCGACTCTCTTCTCCTCAACACTTCGACTTCACAGTATTCACAATGAAACCTACTGTCTACAACTTTCCTGCATTCAAACATGAAGCTTCACCTCCTTCTTACAACTGTGCAACTTCAGTGGCACAATATGTTTGGATTTCTCTCTCTCTCTCTCTCTCTCTCTCTCACACACACACACACACGCACAAAAAGTAACCTCTCACAATAACTCCCTAAGAATAGCTTCCAGCCTTCCATTTTGTGACTGTTCATTGAATTTGTGCTCTCCAGTGACCCATGAATCATCAAGGGTTTGAGGACCTCAATGGGGGTCCACTTTTACAAATTTTTTTTTTTTTTTTTTTTTTTTTTTTTTTGAGTAAACAAAACAGCAATGAATAATTACTTGTATATTAGTATTGAGAGAGGGTTCTCTAAAAGGTAGTGAAGCTTTTGCACCACTGCAAGGACCAATAAATGCACACATAGAAGCATCAACAACGGTAAGATTTTTGCTTTTCATAAGTGGTAGGGCAGTCATTTCGTCCTCCCGTGTGTCTTGGCATAAGCTGTACAATGCCTTTGGGGTTCTTTTTCCTTTTACTTCTTTATACTACTTGGTGGATCTCGATTAGGACGGGAAGTCACTTTTTTCAAATTGTTTTTGTCTTTTAGCAGCTTGGACATCAAAACAACAATAATGATGTTTTTTCATTTTATTATTATTATTATTATTTTTTTTATTTTTTTTTTGTTGTTTTGCTTAATGCAACAAAGCAACTAGATTTTGAAACTTGTACATGGGAGAAGATTGGGCATGCAGCCAGGTTTTGGTAAGTTAACAGCATAAACCAATCACAAGGCTGGATATAAAAGGGCGAGGAGGTCTTTTTCAAAGGGGGAGGAGGGCCAACATCTGTGTCATCCTCCATGTGGCATGTCCAACCTTTTTCCCTTGTATATATACTCATCAGCATGATGCTTACATATTGTTCTTTACTCGTATTTTATACTTATAAACAAGATACTTATTCACTTTTCTTTCACTAAAGGAATGAAGGATTATAAAACTCAAAATTCAATTACATGTGATTCTTTCATTTTTTTTCTTTCTTTTACATCATTATATATATTTTTTTAAATAATGATTAATGTGTATTTAATATTTAGAAAAAAAAGTAACCCGCCCTAACTAAATTTGAAGAGGCAAAATGAATAGTTTCTAAAAGACAAATCAGTAGAAAACCTGATTTTTCAACAATACTCCATTACATAATGACTAACCCTCACATCTCTCATCCCTTATAATAGTCGTGAGAAACAAGATGGCGTGACTCGTGACAGGGTGAAGCTTTCTCACTGCATCACCTTTATGTGGCCCCCTCATTGATGTGAGGAGAATCCCAACATTGGAAAATCTCACCTCACCTCACTTTTACGATGTAAATGTAAGGGGTTTTCCATAAGACTTTTCAAAGTCTAAAAAAATTTCAGCATTCCAACTTTTTCCAACAATGTTTTAAACAAATATGGATAATTCAAATAAATATTGAATTCAATACGTGACTTAGTTTATATCCACTGAATTTTTTAACGTGCTTAAATGCCATGTGACAAATATGTTTTGTTTTTTATTTATTTATTTTTAGTAAAATGACCATTTTTTTAGATTGGTAGTTATTTTGTAGGAAGGAGGAGGAGGAGGAGCGGTAATGCCCAAAAGGCTCGAACTTAAGACAATTCAAATCTCCTGTGGTGACCGTAGGCTTAGTACACGACAGTTTCACCAACCAACTAGGCTAGACAATTGTCATTACAAAGTGACAATTATGGTTGTTGGTGTATAGAAAAAGTTACAAAAATAGGTGTAGCAAATTTGAAGTTGAGGCATCTTTTATGGGTAGCTCACTACTCTATCCAAACAAGTCACATGGTATATCTAGGCATCTAGAACACGTAACAAAATATCTCTCTAATGCAATTCGATGATACCAATGGTCATACCGTACCCGAAAACTCATCCTTTGCATTGTTTTGAATATCTTTCTCCCCTATATACGTATATAAATTATCGAAACAACCTCTCAATCTCTATATTCTCATGGTAAGACCATGTAGTTTATGCCCCTTGGATCTCGCACATGCGAGAGTCTCCATCGGATACACCCTTTTTAGGTCCCAAGGATAGTTAAACTCATGACCTCTTAATTTTGAGATATTGGTCTTTTTGTATATCCTATATTTTTATCCTCTCAGCTTTCGGAGCTTCTGCCATTTTCAAACCCCGATAATGAGACGGATTCAAAAGAGGGTTCAGAGTCTATGGAAGATTTGAATATAGAAAATGATCTCTATGATGGAGAATCATTCATTCATATTTCAAATTAGGATGTAACAACAACTGTTATCTCTCCAGGGGAAGAGATAGAGCTGAGCCACGAGGTGGGCTGTCAAGTTGATAATATAGATGGTTCACATCAGGTTTTGCCTGAGGAAGAGTTAGAGTCGACCAATGATGACAATGACTCTAGTCATGGTGTCTTTAAAAACCTGACCTATCCGGTTTTGGGAAGCTCTATGCGAAAGAGTTGTCACATCATAAGTGCCCCATACTATCTTCGTTCCTGTGACTGGGCTACTTAACTTTTTCATAGTATTTCTTTCTGAATGTAGAAATGTTCATTTTTCAATTTTCCTTTGTGATGCAAGGTCTATTCTACTTGTTTTTTTAGGGGTTGCTCTCCCTTCCTTAGGCCGGTCTAGTAGGGGGAATGGTCGCCTTATCTTGTTTTTTTTTTTTTCTAATATAACTTTTCTTACCTATCGAATTTTTTTTTTTATCCTCCCAGCAGCCATTCTTAGTAATAAAATAAAAGAAGCTGAAGCGTTTGGGAGATCAGCCTATAACTTCTAACAAGTCAACACGCAATTGCAAAGCAAAAACGCAATGCATTGTCACATAACTCTACATTTTAAGCCTATCCACAAAACTACTAGAAATGCTTGAATCCTTAGAAAGAAGCCTAGTCTAATCGAGTATCAAACCACAGGCCCTACCCAATCTAGTGTCCATGCAAGGAACCTTCATTCCATTCTTGTGTGAAAGAAGAGTCAGAAATGACTCTTTAATTACATTTCCATGTGTTAGAATATATAGAGAATCAATATTGGTAGAGGTAGGTTACAACCTTTGACTAGTTCAAATAAAACGGATCAGACTTGGATTTGAACCAGACCAAACTGGAACTGGCTACTAAATGGGTCTCCATGGCGTTACCAATTAGTTTTTTTCTTTTGTGAAAGAACCGGATCAGACCTTTGGTTGAACAGGACCAAACTGGAATTGGCCACTACATAGGTCTCAATTACCATGATTAACTTCCATATTTTGTGAAAGTAGATGGCTGAACCGAAAAACCATATTTCAAACCGAACCAGTTTAGACCAGCTGACCCTGTGTGCCCAACTTTGTTTGCATAAGAGTACTGAAGGATGGACTACTGCATGGATCTACCTTGGTCAATGATGAGTTATATATGGTTTTAGTCAACATCACCTTTCTTTTTCAACAAAAGCTTTCTAGTTATACAACTTACATCTTTGAATTCTGCTTCTAAGGTAGGTCTTCTTCCCCTTGATGCCCAAGTCTTGATTTTTGTACTCTAGTTTCATTAAACGTGGGTATGAAGGTTCATGCGGTTGTGTGATCAGTATGAACCCGCATGACTAGTCAAGCCCTGAATACCCATTCTTTAAGAAAAAAAAGGAAAAAAATCCAAACAAACAAATAGTACTTTAACCTCATCCTATATATTTGCAGTGGAATTTGGCTTGAGATTTCCAATTATCAAACAATTCAACTATCTATCTATCTATCAAAGTCATTGAAATGAGCTTCATTTCCTTGTTCCTAGGAGCTATCTTAGTTGCTTTTGTCTTCTATTTCTTCTCTTATTTTCGATCAAAAATTCGAAATGGCCAACAAGACAATACCTCCCTCCCCCCTGGGAATTTAGGGTGGCCACTTCTTGGTGAGACTCTTGAATTCCTCCGTACCGCTCGGAATGGAATGCCTGGGAAGTTTATAACAGATAGGATGCAGAAACACTCCACTCATGTGTTCAAGACCTCTTTGCTTGGAAAGCCAACTGCTGTTTTTTGTGGTCCTGAAGGTAATAAGTTCCTCTTCTCCAACGAAAACAAGGTTGTTGTCACATGGTGGCCTACCCCGATACAAAACCTATTCCCATCCTCTATTATGGCCTCCACAGGCCATGACACCAAACGAATGCGCAAGGTATCTATTCATAGATATAAGCTTTGTTTGTTTTGTTGTAAAATTTTTCGTGCAAATGATATTTTACATGAAAATTTTCCTAATTTGTCAATACCTTCTCTGTATTGACAGGTATTCGCGGCATTCTTCAAGCCTGATTCTCTACAAAGGTGTGTGGGAACAATGGATGCTGTCACAAAGCTTTACTTGCAAAGTGAGTGGGAGGGCAAAGGAGAAGTGAAGGTCTTCCCTATGGTTAAGTACTACACTTTCTCCTTGGCCTGTTCTTTATTCACAGGCATTGAAGACCCAGAATACATCTCAAAGCTCTCTACAGATTTCAATATTTTGCTAAAGGGGATTATCTCATTTCCTCTGAATTTCCCTGGAACTCGTTACAACCATGCCATTAGAGCGGCAAATCGACTTAGGAAAGAGTTTCAAGTACTAATTGAGCAAAGAAGGGTGGATCTATCTGAAAGGTCATCATCTTCATCTCCAAAACATGACCTATTGTGGTGTATGCTCACAACTACTGATGAGAATGGGCAGCTTATGACTGAGAAAGAGGTTTTAGATAACATATTGGGTATGCTAATGGGTGGCCATGACACAACCAGTTGTGCCCTTACTTTCCTTATGAAGTATCTAGCAGAGCTTCCCCATGTCTACGATGAGATCTTCAAAGGTAAAGCTCTCTTGAAATTTACAATCTCATATATTAGTCATATGGGGGCTGATCCCACACCGATTACAAAAGGGATTTGATGTGGGTTGATATGGTCTTGGGTCCCAACTTTTGCCTGGGTGACCTTGTAACAAGCCCTTTTCTGTTTTTCAACGACTTATAAGCCTTTACTGTTAATGTGCATCAGAACAAATGGAAATTCTGACGACCAAAGAACCCAATGAGTTGCTAACTTGGGAGGATATACATAAGATGAAACATTCATGGGCTGCAGCAAATGAAGCTATGAGACTTGCACCACCTGTGCAAGGCAACTTTAGAAAGGCGCTTTCTGACTTCACCTATGCTGGTTTTCATATTCCAAAGGGCTGGACTGTAAGTAGCAATTTCAACTCTTCTCCCCTTGGAATCTCTTCACCCCCCTCCCCTCCCCCTCTCCCTCTATTTCTTACAAAATAGTCTTTGATTCACTACAGTTATATTGGAGTGTGAATTCCACACATATGAATCCTGACTACTTCCAAGAACCAGAGAAGTTCAACAAATCAAGGTTTGAAGGAAATGGAGCTGCTCCATACACATTTATTCCATTTGGAGGGGGTCCTAGAATGTGCCCAGGGAAGGAGTATGCTCACTTAGAAATACTGGTATTCCTCCACAATGTTGTGAAGAAGTTCAAATGGGAGACTGTGTTTCCAAATGAGAAGTTTATAGTTGATCCATTGCCTACCCCAGCTGAAGGACTTCCCATTCTCCTCCACCCTCATTAATTTTAACCATAAATTACGATTCTACTCTAGCGAACTATATCCCATGATTAATTTTCCTGTATAGGGTGGACTCTTGTTTTCTATCTTATATGTACTTTCCCTATTTTGATTCTTGGCCATCAAGGCATTGTATATCATATATACTAAAGCTCCTCTATTGTTTCAGATGAGAGCAAATAAACTTCTTTTTCTCCAATTTGATAGCAAATTAGGGGGTGTTATATATGATATACCATTATTATGAGGAGAGATGTGTTCAGTTGGTAGCTCACTGCGGGTTGTGAATGAAAGGTGGTAATCCTAAAAGATGTTTCTGCAACCCTATCATATCCTATGCCCCATTTTAAGCTTCCGAGATGGGTCCCAAAAGAAAGTTGGGGTGTCAACTTCAACATAGTTATTTAATTTGGATTTGGGAATTATTTGGATGAAGAGTTGTTTGGAATAATTCGTTTCATTGATTCAACGATTTGGACAAAATATCGGTAAAAAAAGGGAGGATAATTAAATTTGGGTTCAAATTCGAATTCAGAAATTATTCATTTAAAAAAATAAAAAGGGGACAAAAAATTCGGATGTTATTTTTAATATTTGTAATACTTATTTCATATTATCTATCAATTATCATATATACATAACATACAAATGATATAAAAATTAAAAATTTAAATTTCAAAGATAAAAAATAATATATTTAGCTCTTTTTTTTCCTAAAGTCATTTCTTATTGCTCAAATAATTGAATCAGAGAGAGAGAGAGAGAGATTGAGAGGGGGGGGAATTGAGGACAAATTTAGTTGGACTCATGCCACCTACCATGCATATTCATCTTAAAGACTATAGATAGAGTAGCCCACGACTGGAAGATTTATGAAACCAAAATTGGGCGAGAGATTTTTTTTTTTTTTTTTGTAAAAGGGTGAGAGATTACCTCAGGAAAGATATATAGGTTTTGTCGATTTCTATTAAAAACAAAAAGAAAAGTAGCATTGGGGTAATAAATACATAATAATCAAAAGGCTTATTGACTTATTCAAGATAAAGTTTTGTTTTGTTTTTTGTTTTTTGTTTTTTTTTTGTTTTTGTTTTTTTTTTTTTGTTTTTTTTTTGTTTTGTTTTGTTTTGTTTTGTTTTTTTGTTTTTGTTTTTTTTTTTTTTTTTACATGGGATAAAATTGATTATAATTCGGGTAAAATTCGGTTATGCTGAATTATTCTCTTCTTTCAAAGAAAAATCTATAAAGTTGGGGTTTTTTCAAAATTTTTTATTTGATTCGGATTCAAACCCAACTATTTGTAAAATTCGGTAAAATTCTATTTTAATTCAAAGAATTAATTAACTAGGCTTCTAACTAACCATTCTTCTCTGTCGGTTAAACTATTATTCAACATCTACTTCCCTAAAGATATACATATCTAGAGTGACCCTTGGGTCCCTCACCTACTAGGATTCAAGTTGCAGCCTTCCCAACCCTTATTTTAAATGTTTGAGTGGGTTTTTGAGATTATCCATGGAGGGGTAGTTTGAGATGTTAGTAAATTGAGATCTATTTTTACCCCTTTGCAGGCGGAGGTCATTCTTATGATCCTCCTCAACTTTGAGGATCGTTAAGATAAATTTTGTTGGGGTCCTCATACGAAAGGGATCTCCTCTAAAGTTCGCTTCCGCACCCAAACCTCTCCATCCACATCCACATCTAAGTCTCATAAGCAGCTCCATCCCCAAGATTTGTGAAAAATCTTTCAGTCCTCTAAAGTGCCACAAAAAATCCAGGACTTTATTTGGAAGGCCTACTATTAAACGGCATTGGTACCCTTTAAAATCTCATGCACATGAAAGTGGCTACTAATCCTGTTTTCCAAGCTCTGTAGTTTTTGGGGAAGCTTTGGTTATCGACTTGGAGTCAGGGTTTAAAGTATCTCCGATACTGATATGATACCCTTCGATACGTATCTTAAATTTAACCGATCGATATGATACACACCGATATGATACATGGAATTTTTAAAATCATTTCGTATCAATAAATATCCTACGATACATATCGAGATGCACTATTTCGATACGATACGATACGTACCAATACTCTACGGAAAATATAAAATCGAGGTGAAACATACGTTTTGATATATCGATACGTATCAATGAGTATTAGTACGTATCGTTATGCGTTGATATAGTGCGCTACGGTTATATAATGGCCAAGATGTGTAATTTTTCAGAAAAAAAACACGATTTTTTGAGGGATTTTTGTTCTAAAGTTGATCCCAGTCATATTTCTCTCTAACTTAAGTGAAAATCAAGTTTGAGAACAAGGATTTTACATTTATAGGACAACTCCAAACCTTGAATTCTTAGTACGATATCCTCAATTTAATGTTTATGCATAATACATATTATCAATAGTTTTTTTTAACAAATTTTTTATGCAACAGTGTTAAAGTGTTTCATATCCATTTATGTGCGAATCTTTAGCGTATTTTAATGTATCTTCGATACGATACGATACCTTCCAATACGTATCTTAATTTTGATCGATCGATATGGTGATCGATACTGATACTTTAATCCTTGCTTGGAGCTAAAGACTGCTATTGAATTGTTTTAATAAAGTGTCTTTTAGATGCTTCATTACCTCTGCCTACTATTCTGTCTTTTGTTTTGTAAGTAGAGTGATAATGCTTGTGCCCATGTTATTTCTAAATGGGCTTTACTCTACCTCGCTTGTGTATATGGTAGAACTTTTACCCGGGTGATCTCTTCAAACTTCTATCTCTTTTTTTTTTTTGGGTGACGAGGCTTTATAAATTTGTTTTGTTCATGGATTTTTTCATATTAAAAAAAAAAAATCTTTGAACTTAAAAATATTATTTCAACTAACGGTGTCAATTAGATACTGATATAATATATCGATATCAAAACTTGGTACAATTTTGGTATGACAAAATGGTATTTTCCTCAATTTTATATATTATTGGTTTTTAAGACAAAACTGTTTGGTATGTATGAACCATACCGAAATAGGAAACCCACAAAATATCAAAACCATACCGAATATTGTATTGAAAGATCAAATAATTGAATATATATATATATATATAGGTAAAAAAAAATTTTTTTTTTGGTAGAAGGTAAAATTATTATATCGTGATTATATTCGTACCAAATAAAAAACATATTAATATGAAATAAAAACCGCACCTTATTCATACCAAATAAAAATCATATTTATATTGAATAAAAGTTGTATCAAAACCATACTAAATTGATACGATATCGGTATTAAAATGTAGGCAGTTTTCTCTGTATGTTACGATTTGATATTGATTGTTGAGATACTGTAATATACTAAAACCAGATACCGAATACCATACCAGTTGACCTTATTTATTTTACCAAAAAAATACCTTATTTATTTATTTTTAATAAATTAGACAGGCTTAAAGTTACCTATACAAAATGAAAATCTTGGCTCAAAGATTTTAATCCAATGGGTATGACTAGGGGTGTCAATTCGTGACCAGAATCGACTAAATCGATTGGGACTGACCGTTTATAGACCGGTCCAGCCAGGACCGTTTATTAAACGTGTTGGGCTTGAGCCCGGCCCATTTATTAACGGTCGATCTTGGTTTTGCTACTTGGACTGTCGGGCGCCCGACCGAGACCGACCGTTTAACACCCGACCGAGATCGGCCTATTGTGCACCGGCCTAACCCGACCCTTTAATGATTGTAGAATACATATTTTACCCCCCAAATTAAAAAGTAAAAACATGTTCACATTTTAAATAATGGTTATATTTGGTATCATTTATTGATTAATTGTCATTTTTTTGGACTTGCATGAGTGGGCCGGAATATAAGAGCACATTTTAAAGAGGGCCCGTTTAAAAACCGGTCAAAGCCCGTTTAACATTAAACATGTCCATAGCCCAGTTAAGGCCCGACTAAAGCCCGGTTAAGGTGGCCTGATTATAGCCCGAGGCCGACTGATCGAATATAAAACGTACCATGCCCTCAATAACTAAGCCGGATTAGTTAAATGGGCGAACACGATGTAGCCTTTGAAAGTCTTCAAGCCCGTTTAAACCTGATCGAAACCGAATCGGCCCGATCGGTTGACACCCCTAGGTATGACTCTTTCTACAGACATACACGTGGATTATGTAGGCTTAACCTGCCATTGTAGCATTTTGTGCAAAACTGCCTTGACAGCATCTTCACAGGACAATTTGGGGTTTGGGGTTTAAGGGCAGTGAGTGAGTGAAAGAAAACAAGATGGAGAGAGCAAGCAGATTGGTGAGTGGAGCTATGAGAGCAACGAACAACAACACAGTGATCAACTTGTTCTTGTTCGGATCGTTTGTGGCGTTGGGAATCAGGTCGGTGAATCAACAGAAAGACATTGAATCCTTAGAAGCAGAGAAGGATTCACTTGTTAAGGCTAATAAATCTCTGAAGAAGACTATGTGGGATTGGAAGCAACAACTTTATGCGGAAGCCTCTAATGAATCCTTTCCTGTTCCTCTCTTTAAACTCAAAGCCATTTATGGCGAAGCGCCCGTCCAAGCCCAACAAAATGGTATTATACCCTTCTTCAATCTCTCTCTCCTAGGGTTTAAGACTTAAATCAGTTAATCGTTGTGTTTGAAAACTTTGATTTATTGATCGCTGCTTCTAAAAAGAATGATTCTGGTTATTATAAAAGGATTGTTAATGGATTTCTGTTGTAAATTGCAGTGGAATGATTATTTTGGGTCTCTATGATTGATTTTTTATTCTCTTTGGGAAACCTGAGACATGAATCAAGAAATGCTATTCTAACACCAGTAATCTAAGCCTGCTAGTGTTCTAGGATTCTGAGTATGAGGCTATAAATTGTGATTCTAGCACAACAAGGACATGGATCTCTCTAGACTAGTTGTACCTGACCGCTCCTGTACTCTTGATTTTGTGGGATTGGTTATAGTAAAGGTTTACAGCTTATAGGGGCAGTGAATCTCTCATTTTGTTATCTCAAATGCAAGATAGGTAGAGAGAGTGGATGATTTTGTTCAAGGCATCTGTTGTTGTTTCTGTGATGATGATTGACTAGTGGCTTTGGCTTCTTTAGTGTCAAGATTGGCCTGCAAGATAGGTAGAGATAGTGGATTATAATGTTTAAGGCATTTGTTATTGTTTCTTTGATGACCGACTAAGGGCTTGATTGGCTACTTT
>NC_056568.1:11752990-11776724 GCF_013358625.1 Macadamia integrifolia | reverse complement strand
CCAAGCAGAGTAGAATATACAATGGGGGAGACTTAAGCCAACAGGGAAAAAAGCCAATCCAGGGGGGAATCAACAAAAAGAACAAAGACAATACATCAAGATCCAAGGGGAACATCAAAAAGGGGGGGGGGGAGGATAAAAGCTATCATGGAATGGGGATGATATCGACCTGCGGGTTGCATGAAGCTATGATGTCGGTGTTCCTAAGGGAAGTGGGAACCGGATGAGCGTGAAGCGATTGGACTTTGGAAGTAACATCGAAGTAGATGGCTTTCCAAATTTTATCCGAAGAACGAGAGTTGGAAGTCCATCTACGGATGTTTCGTTCCATCCAGAGATGATTAATGTTTGCACAAAAATCCAACTTGCCAAGGGTGTCACAGATGGAAGTATAAAAAAAGGTCATGTCAATCCAATTCCATTCCTTGTCAAAAGGGAGAATGGATCTTCTGGCTGGTCAGCACCTGGAAAGGATAGTTTTCCAGACAAGAGAGGAGAAAGGGCAGGAGAAGAAGATGTAGGGGATGTCCTCCGAAGGATTGGCAGGGATATGGCTGTGAATGAGGAAGGTTTTGGTAGCGAGACAATTGGACAGGTAGCACCATAGAGTGAAGCTATGGCGGGGAGTATGGCCTTTAAATCAGACCAAGTTATGCCATGGGACCACCGGGGAAGAAGATCGAACGAAGGACCAAGCAAAGGCAGAGGAGAAGATCCCATTGGAAGAGGCAAGCTAGGTGCATTTATCTTCCCTTCCCCTATGGCCAGTGGGGACAGGAGGAAAAGGAGGCCCCAAGGTCAAGGAGAGGATGGTGGGAAGAGGAGGGGGGACCAGCCATTGGGAGAAAGGATAAGGGAGACAGATGCATTGGCGGGGAGACAGGAAGAGTAAGGGAAGATTACTCCCTTCTGATTGGTGGAAACCGTGTCTAGAACACTTTCAACTTGCTAATGGTGAACACTTTACTATCACTTAGATTAGTGTGCCCATCTTGCTTCAAATCTTTCCTAACCTAACAATCCAGCACTAATTCTTTGGTTCCCCACTCCCTGGAAAATATTTGTTCATTGGGTTTGATTTTCTGTATAAAATCCCTGCCCTGCAATTGTATTCTTAAGGTTTGACCTACAAAGGCCATAGACACCCTTCCAAAACTTCTTCTCATTATTCTCTGATATTCAAGGCAATCTTGTTCATCCGTCCTATCCAAACTCTCACTCTGAATTTCTATAATTATTCTCTTCACCTCTTTGGGTCAATCAAGATTTCTCTCTCCCTTCCATTCAAGAAAACTGCAGACATATATCCCACCAAAGCCTCTTATAAAAATCCAGCACTAAATTCTTTGGTTCCCCACTCCTTGGAAAATATTTATTAATTGGGTTTGATATCTCATATAAAATCTGTATTCTTAAGGTTTGACCTACAAAAGCCATAGACACCCATCCAAAACTTCTTCTCATTATTCTCTGATATTCAAGTCAATCTTGTTCATCTGTCCTATGGAAACTCTCAATCTGAATTTCTGTAAATATGCTCTTCACCTCTTTGGATCAATCCAGATTTCTTTCTCTCTCTTCCGTTCAAGAAAATTGAAGACATATCCCACCAAAGCCTCTTACAAAGAAATTCATTCAGATCATCTTCAATTGCCTATTCAAGAACTTGCAGAATTTCAGTCCCAAAGCTTATTGAACCCATAGTTGTCACAGCGCCAAGGTGAACCAAGGCGTTGGAGGGCTGCTTAAGCATTTAGGAGACAAGTTTTCCACCTTAAGGTGACGAAGGGTTAATTTTTTTTTTTTTTATTATTCCTCTTTTCCGACTTTATTTAGTATGCTGCTTATACTTTGTATCATAAAAAATCAACATTAAGCCACATCAAGTCATAAAAGTGTAGAAACGCAACCCTAAAACAATGCAGAAGATAATGAAAAAACAAAACAAACAATGCACACAGATTTAACGAGGTTCGGCAAGGTTGCCTACGTCCCCGGTGATATGAGATCCTGCTTCACTATCAATGGAGAATAGGGTTACAATGCTTGTCTTCAGACCTCTCAATATTGCTTGCATTACAGAGAAAGAAACCCTTGCTACAAATATATAGCGAAAAAACCCTAATCCGGAAAGTACACAATCGCCCTCAAATAAAAAATTCGAGCGGGGGGCTGCTCCCCCCTATACCCCCTGCTATGCAGGTGGGCCTCCTGCCCCCCTTGCAACCCCCATGGCCCGCTAACCGGCTAGCTGGACCGCCGTCCTGCCTGTCTAGGTGTTGCACCAGTACTCCCTGGATTAAACTGCAACGGAATATAAGACATCATACACCAACAAAAAGCTCAACATTAAGCCACATCAAATCATTAAAAATCAATATTAAGTCATCAAAAATCAACATTTAGAGAAATGTTCTTGTTCTATAATAAGTTTTTCTGGTCAAATGATTTTATTTTTACATGGAACATTTTGTATTAGGTAGAGCACAAAGCTAGCTTTCCAATAAGTCCAAGATTATTTAAATCTGAGTTTTAATGACAAAGTTATGTTCCTCTCAAACTTATTTTAAAGTGGGCGAATGCCATTAAAATCGCTTAAATGAAAAGAATTTTATGGATGTCAAAACAAACATTATTTTACCATAATTTTGGTTTTAATAATGTTTTACCATGATAAGGTTTTTTTTTGAAATTTTCAAAATTGAGAAAAACCCAAACATTTGAAAGTTGAAAATCTCATGTACAACAAAAATATTCAGTTTTTAGCCTTTTAAAATTTGATTTTTAAACTATTTTTATTGGATTCAAATAAGGGGTATTTGCTTAGTTATGAATAATATATTAAGTAAATGAAATAAGAAATATAAAAGCATTTACTTAAATATCATTTGACATAAATAAATATCGCCTTGCAGTAAGGCGGTAGTTGCCGAGACTCTACCTAGGCCATCTGAACGCCTAGTTGTCGCCTAGGAGACGCCTTTCCAACTATGATTGAACCTAGTGATTTTCATGGGCATATGAATTATTCTATACGGCATGTGAAGCATTCTATGTTAATAAATGCTCTGAGCAAGTTCATGGGAAGTTAAGATTGGTCATCAATTAGACAATTACTAGCCTTGTAACTCATTTCTTGCAGATGATAAGTTTCCACTCCCCTCTCGATAGTATTTACTTCACCAATTATCAACTGCCAAGGTGTTCTCTAAGTTTGACCTCAAGCAAGATTTTGGCTGCTGGTTATACACCCTGTTGAGCAAGAGACGATAGGTTTTTCTGTACCTGATCACCATTTCCAGTGGACTGTTGTGATTTTGGGTTAAAGATTGCACCCTCTTCCAAAAGGCCATGATTAGAATTTTTGAACCACTATTGTCATCCGCACTAATCTACATAGCTGACATTCTATTGTTCTCTAATAATGTTGATCATCATGCTGGTATGCTCAAAAGGTTCTCTCAAATTGTTTATCACTGAGAGATTATGCTTTCAAGAAAGAAGATGGTTATGGGTCAAACCTGAAAAGAATTTTTGGGTATGATGATTCAGAATGGGGAATTTGTTCTGCAACCCCATATTTCCCAATCATAATTGAAATTCCCAGATGAATTTACTTCTCTCCAACAACTACAGAAGTTCTTGGAGAGGTTATAGCCCAACTCCCTCCGTTATCTCTCCCAGTCCTCATTATTGGTAATTTAATCCTGCAGAATGATGCAAGTAACGAGTCCTGGGGAGCAGTTCTATTTTTAAGAACTTGCTGGAAAAAAAAAAGGAGAAAAATCTGTGGATGCAAGAGTGGAGCTTTCAAACTATTAGAGTTGCATTACCACTCCACTTTAAAGAGATTGAGAAATTTTAGTTCTACCTGATAAGAAAGCAAATACATATTGAAATGGATATTGGCTTCTTTTCCCGAGTTGCTTCAATTTGACAAAAGGTTTTTCCTAATTACAAGTGTTAAAATGGGCTAACTGGTTTTCTCAATGGAAATTTAAAGTTAAACATATCCTAGGAAAGAAAAAAATCCTTGCTGGTTTCCTCTCTTGCAGTCCATCTGATCTAAGAAAGGATAATGCACCATCTTCTTGACACTAGAAACAAGCATTGGATGTAAAAATTCCATGAGGTGCCATCATGAACTATGGATGAGATGATAAAAAGTTGTCCATTCATTGAGATTTCCCATTTTTCAGTATCTTTATGGTTATCAATTATTACACCTTGTCCAAAGAAGCCTAGTGTTTTTTTTTTTTTTGGCTGAGTAATAAATGCATTAAAAGAAGGGGGAGGGAAATTACAACCCTAAAGGGAAAATTGCGAACCCTTGAAAGGGTAACAAAATCCCATTAAGGACTACATCTCAGAACTAAATAGGCAACAAGAAACAAATGACACGCCAACATGTCAATACAACTCAAAACTCAAAAGCCCACATTGATGGAGAACCCTTCGGGAAGGGAGGGGAAATCAGAGTAGAGAGGGGGGAAAAGGAGGATCACACTCATATTCATTCAATAATCAAATTGCTCTCTAAATCTTCAATCGATTACAACCAATATATAGAAAAATAGGAACATGAAATTAGAAACTTAACTGAAATTGAAATTATCTTAAACTAGGAAACAACTATAAAAAGGAAACCAAAGCAAGGAAATAAATCCTACTCCTACGTTCAAGTTTGGAAAATAAAAGCATGAAATAAAATACTAAGTAAACTACTAATTTTATTTCCAACCCTTGTTGGACCAAAACCCTGGGCTGGACCGGCTCTTCTTGGCTCTTGGCTTCCAAAGCCGGTCATGCTGGTCCAACCAAGAAAGGGCAGCCGTATCTGCATCAACTCTCCTCCTCTGAAAAGAACTCGACTCCGTCGAGTTAGGGAAAGGACCGAGGAGACCGTCTGAAAGAATACGCTGAATGAGGAATGATCCCACCATCTTCTTGAGCTTAATTTCAGGGAGATCTTTGGCAGGATGAAACTTCATAGTCTTGTTGGCATGCTTGAAGGCATAGGTATTGGCATAGCCACAATGCTGTACTTTCTTATCAAACAACCAAGGTCGACCAAGAAGGATATGGCACACCTTCAGAGGGAGAACATCACATTGGACTGTATCCTTAAATCCACCAATAGAATATGTGACCAAACACTTATCTGTGATTTTGAGATTAGTGTTGTTCACCCAAGCAATCTTGTAAGGATTAGGATGTGGTTCTGTATTCAATCCCAGCTTACGAACAGAGTCTTCAGAGACAACATTAGTGCAACTGCCTCCATCAATGACCAAGGTTAGCAACTGATCATTACACTTCACACGAGTCTGAAAAATACTACTGCTGCGCCAATCTTCATTTTCAGTGGCCTTCTGAGTGGTCAACACATGAAGAATGACATAAAAAAGATGTTGGTCATCGTCACTGAGAGTGTCATTGACTTCATCTGTTGCACGCTCTTCTCTTAAATCAACTATGTCAGAACCAAGTTGCTCTTCGGGAATATATGGTATAGGAGAATCCTTATCAATAAAAGCAACCAAACGGCTGGGACATTGAGCACTGATATGTCCAAATCCACGGCATGAGTAGCATCGAATTGTAAATTTTGACGAATCAGAAGGTTTATCTGAACCACGCCGAGGGGGTGAGTATGGGCGAGTAGGCCTTGAAGATGACATTTCAGAGACATGTCGAGGTGGAGAATACGGCCGACTAGGTCGTGAAGAAGCCATAGATGTAGCACTTGCCTGTGGTTTGCTAGATGACCTCTCTTGAGTAGGAGACTGTTGCCAAACGGAACTAGTGCCTTGAGAAAAAGTATCTGCAAAATTTCTCCGATTGTATGGGCGTTTCAGACTTTCCTCAACCTGATATGCTACTTGTACGGTGTCTTCCATTGTAGGTAGTCGACTAGATGCAAGGGCAGCACTAAGTTGAGGGTGCAAACCATTACGAAATTGGGCCACTAAGACTTCTTCATCCCACTCAAAGTCAGAACGAGTGGCCAAATAATAAAATCTAGCAACATACTCTTCAACGGTCAAATTCTCTTGTTTCAACTGTGCAAACCTAAGATGCATGCGATGCCGATTCATGACTTCATACATTTCAGCCCAAGCATTGACCAAACCAATGCCTCGGGTTCAGTTCTGTTGTTGTTGCTTGATCCACCAGACTCGAGCCGTGCCTTTCAGTTTGGCCTCTGCAAATAGGATCTTTCGAGCCTCAGTCAACCCGTACCATCTGAAGAATATATCTAAACTGTGAATCCAGTCAAGGTACAATTCTGCATTATTGTCTCCATAAAAATCAAGGACATCCAATTTTGCTGTTCTTTCTGCTCCATCATCATGTCTACCAGTCCCATATGGTGGTGAAGGTGGTGGTGGTGGTGTATGATGTGGTGGTGGTGGTGGTGTTACTGGCAGATCCTGTGGAGTGGTGTTGGAAGAATCCCCAGACTAAATGAGACTCTTTCCTTTATCTGCTGCCACCAAACGATCAATAGAAACTTGCATAGATTCCACCATTGTTTTTAGGGACGTGACCATGTTAGTGAGAGCATCAAATTTTGTATCAGTTTCTCCTTTATAGGAATTTAGCTGTTGAACAACTTCATTGTTGGCTACCATGGTGATGAGTAACAAAATATCACTCAAAGAATAATGGTAGAATAGTAAATAACTTTTTTTTTTTGGCAAAATTGTAATTTATTTATTTTTTGGGAAGTTCAAATTAAACCACAAAAGGGTGTGGACAGGGGTTTAATTGGAAATAAAAAAATATATAGGATAAAAAGGGGAATAATAGAGCAAGGGAGGGGTATTTCTGGCAAGTCAAAAGAATTTAAATTAAAAGAAGGAAGAAAATGAGATTGTGGGTTGGGGTTTCACCGACAAAGGAGAGGAGGGGATCTCCTTCTTGGAGACGGAACCAGAGGAGAAAGGCGGAAGCCCAAATGGAACCAGGTATGTTCCTCTCTCTCTCTTCTTCTTCGTCTTCTTCTTTCTTCTTCTAGCTTCTATCTCTCCCTCTTCTCGACTTTTCTTTCTTCTCGGTTCTTTCTCTTTTTTCTTTGCTGTCGGACATAGAGAGGAGACGGCGGCTGCTGTCGGAAGGGAGAAAAAAAGTGAAAGAGGAGGTGGTGGGATTTTCTGGTTGGGAATCGAAGTGAGGAGAAAAAAAAGGGAGGCGAGACACTTCAGGGTCCGACGGAAACCAGGTATGTGTCTCTCTCTGTTCTTTTTTTTTTTTTTTTTTTTATAAAGGCTACTGCCAGAAGAACAAAGAAGGCGGAGGCAGGGAGGGTTTGGGATATATTTTTTTTTTTTGTTCTCAGAATCGGTGGAATCCGACACAGAGAATGGGAAAGGAAGAAGAAAGGTGGGGAAGGATTAGGATCCTTTGCCTCTGATACCAAGTTGATGGAGAACCCTTAGGGAAGGGAGGGGAAATCAGAGTAGAGAGGGGGAAAAGGAGGATCACACTCACATTCATTCAATAATCAAATTGCTCTCTAAATCTTCAATTGATTACAACCAATATATAGAAAAATAGGAACATGAAATTAGAAACTTAACTGAAATGGAAATTAGCCTAAACTAGGAAACTACTATAAAAAGGAAACCAAAGCAAGGAAATAAATCCTACTCCTACGTTCAAGTCTGGAAAATAAAAGCATGAAATAAAATACTAAGTAAACTACTAATTTTATTTCCAACCCTTGTTGGACCGAAACCCTGGGTTGGACTGGCTCTTCTTGGCTCTTGGCTTCCAAAGCCGGTCATGCTGGTCCAACCAAGAAAGGGCAGCCATATCTGCATCACACATGGGCTTAAAAGACAAGAGCTAAGAAGCCCATTGCAAAGAATAGGGGCAACCAATTGAATTCCAGGTAGGGTTCCACAAAACCCTACCCAACTTATCTCAATAGTTCATCTTCTAAGCCACCAAGACAAAAATCGGAACACCTCCAGCAAGAAGGTAGTCATGGTGGTAGGGCTCTGGGCTTGCGGAGGGCCACGACCGAACAAGCAATTGGCCTAGAGGAGGTGACAACCACGGCTGAGGGGCATTGGCCTTGCAACAGACAATTGCGAGGCAACTGTCAACCGAGCATAGGTAGCAGCCTTGCGGGTTGCTGGCCTAGAGGGTGCCATTGGTGCAGATGATTCAATCTAGGATGAACTGGAGAGCCGAAAAAATCCGACAAGGATCCAGATCTGAGTTGTGGCTTAGTCGGCGGCACAAGCCACACCCTAACTGATCAGCGGCTCATGGTCTAGCAACTGCATGCCTAGAGAACGCCGACGGAGCCAACGATTTGATCTTGTAGGAATTGGAGAACCCAATAAATCCAACAAGGATCCAAATCTGAGCTGCCGCTTGGCCGATGGCACAAAGTCTCACCAGATTGAGTCGTGAAGGGAGAAGGAAGCACTGGGGAGTCAGAAAGGGGTGGATCGTGACCTCCCAATCATGTGAGACATTGGAGGAAGAAGAAGAGATAGGGTGAGAGGGAGAGCGTGAAGAAGAGAGAGCAGCCCGGCCCTCCAAGTGGCGGCTGAGCTTAGGTTTACCTTTTGGAGACTTGAGTAAAGGGGAAAAAATTACAACACTACCACTTTAAGAGATTTCCCTAGTTGGTTCATAACCCTAGATTAATGGATTGACCGTCTGAATAATCATGGACATTAGAATGCTCTTTTTACTTTTCACAATCTAGTTGCATATGCCCTCATTGGCTACAAGATCCTATAGATCAAATTGATGAGAATTATATTGCCCATGATCCTCATGCTAATATACATTTTTTGAACATCCTACAATCTAGCTACAACTATGGGTTGAATTGGAAACAAGACTCATTGGAATTATGTTATGAACTATCTCTGTCGGTTCAATAACATAGATCCAGACCATGTGCTATTATCTCTTTTGCGAACTTCGGAGTGAGACTTTTCTCATTTTGATTGAGAAGCTTTCTTGAATTACATTTATCAATATGAAGCTGAACGTGGCTGCATAACCAATGAAGATTTATACTTATTAGACTCAGGAGCAAGCAGTGATTGAGGCGGCATCAGCCCTTTGATTCACTTATCTGCTCTAGTATTTTGAATGGATGTGCCAAGTAGCAAGAACTTTGGAGGGTCAAGGTAGTGAATTTCCAATTATAATTGGATTACATCAAGGATCAACTTCAAGCCCCTATTTGTTTACGCTTATCATGGATGATGAATTAAACAGAGACATTCAATCTGAGGTTCCTTGGTATATGGTTTTTGCTGATGATACTGTTTTGGTGGATAAGACAAAAGCAGGGATTGACACCAAGTTGGAGTTAAGAAGATCAATCTTGGAATCAAATGGTTTTAAGATTAGTAGAACTTAGATGGAGTATATGTTGTGTTACAGGAGGACGGATAATGAACTAATGAAAATTGATGAGAGGGAGGTTTCACAAAGTGATTATTTTAGGTATCTAGGTTCAATCATAAATAAAGGAGGCGATATAGGGGGATGATGTTTAAAAAAGAATTAAAGTAGGATGGATGAAGTGAAGAGGTGGGTCTGGAGTGTTGTGTGATCGATGTGTTCCTTTAAAACTTAAAGGAAAATTTGATAGGACAATCATACGATCGGCTAGGATGTATGGTGCGAAATGTTGGGTAGAAGCATCATGTAGATAAACTCAGCTTAGCAGAGATAAGGGTGTTGAGATTGATGAATGATAAAACTAGGAAGGATAAAGTAAGGAATTTTCATATTAGAGCTGGTTTGGGATTAGCTCCGATATATGACAAACTACGAGAAAGTCGTTTGAGGTGGCAATGATCATGTTCAACGGAGGCCTTTGGATGCTTCAGTATGGAGGAGTGATTTGATTTAGATTGAAGGATCTAAATTACTAGGGGCAGACCTAAAATGTTCTTAGGAGAAGTGGTGAGGAAAGACATGCATAGCTTAGGCCTTATATCAAGTATGGCGTTGAATAGAGCTGATTGGAGGGCAATGATCAATGTAGCTGACCCCATTTAGTTGGGATAAGGCTAAGTTGTATAAAAACTTTGTGCGGCCGATCTTACTGGACATTCTTGGCCCAGTTGGTATGAGCAACTACGACTTGTCATCCCCAAGTATTCTCCAGAGTGTTAGAATATTCGAGTAGCTGGCATCTTTAGTCTTTGTGTCTCTTCTTTAGGAACATTCAGGCTTTGTGTCTCTTCATCACACGAGTTCACATGGGTTCTTTACTTTTAGTCACATATAACTTTAATATTTATGTCATGTATTTACCTTTTTTGTGTGGTGTGTTTACTGGCCTTTGTTTTTGTCATGTCAGGATAACTTTATTTCACTTTATGGATGTAACTTATCTGTAATTGTAACATTGTCAAGTCCATGTTCCCAAAATAAGTTGAAGTTTGTGATATTCTATAAATAATGAAGTCCTGAATGTTTGTAGGCATAACTAGGGGAGATACATGTCCTGACCTCCACGTCTAAGAGTCTTGTTTCTTATATTTCTTTCTTATTCGTATGGTGGAAAACCATGAACATACTCCTGCTCTCGAGTTTTTCCTATTCTTGGGTTTTTTCCGTCATCAAAACTTGTGTTGTGTTCCCTTCTTTACTTACTGTGCAATCTTCTTGCATCCTATCCGTATCTCTTAAATCTTTGTTTTCCGTGTTCCGTGAGTCCTTGTTCATGACAATCTGGGCCATTGCTTAGAGAAATGATAAAAGGTTTGGGCTGCAAGGGAAAATGCCCAGGTTCAAGTCTTGGGGGTGGTCACTTTCTGCAAAAATGGCAAAGGTTAACACCCACTATAAACTCACCCCTCTCATGATCCCGCATAGGCGGGGCCAGCACTGGGTAATGGTCCTTTTTTTTAGAGTTGTATGATTTTCTCATGACCAGTAATAAGTCATGTTATAAGGTTAGCTTGTATATGTGCTTATTGCTTGAATCAGATTCAATGATGTTCTTTCTGCTTTTTGTCAGTTAATAATTGAGTAGGACTTGATTTTGATAGTTGTAGGGGTTTGGAGATCTAAGCCCTACATGAGATAACTTGGTTGCTGTTTGGTTTAGTCATTACCAATTTTGGTATTGGAACTTAATATCTGAGTGAAAACTTATTTTTTTGGATAGATGAGTGAGGGGCACCTTGGCGCAATGGTAAGATTGCGACCTAGGGGTAGAGGGTTCAAGTCAGGAAACAGCCTCTCTGCAAAGCGGGGGTATGGCTGCGTACAGGCCTCGTGCATTGGGTATACCCTTTTTTAGTGAGGCTGAATTTTACCTCATAAATTTAATCAAACTTTTTGGTCACCCTTATTCCACCATTTTATGGAAAGAAATATGATACTCATAACGAATGGTTAAAGTATTCCTTCCATCTTAGTATCTTGTCTCTCTTCCTACTTTACAGGTCCTATCTCTTCTCTTGGTCTATACCGCCTCTCATAGTATACCTGTTTTAATGCGTAGCAATATATGAAATCGTCAGTCATGGGATATTATTACCTTGTCACCAACTTTATTTGTTTTTTTCTTATTGTTGGCTGAAAACTGGTATCTTTGTATCTTTGCTCCTAAAAGATTTATTATTTCCCTTTGGTAGAAGTAGAACCATTATAGTGGCTGTCCCAAAATAAGTGCACATCTAACAGTAGCATTGTCCGAGAGTCGTAGGCTTCAAGTTCGAATTCCATAGATAATATAGATGGGATTCTCTATAATGATAGAGAAATGAAAGACTTCCTTATGATTCTTATTTTATGTAGCTTGATACTACTACTTGAATCTTTTTTTACCTACTAGATATTTTTAAATAGGTTGATTGAATTTAATTTTCAAATTCACTTGAACCCTGTAAGCGGTTGGTTAAGTGCATTACTGGCTCCGAATATCAAAAAAATATGTAGCATCAGGCAAGGAATATAACTTCGATTGCAAGGTCAGGATAAGCTGACAATTGAAATTTTCATTATCTATAGACAATAAGACAGCTGTAGCTACAGAAGTCAATCAGGTCAAGAACCATTCCAAAGTTTGCCTTCGTACCTCTTGTAGGTTTTGAATTCACATGAAAGAAGAGGAAAACCAGTTAGTAAGGAAAAAGCCTGGGCTTAGGTCGTGTCTGGGAGAGCCAAGAGCAAACCACTTTTCTGGTTGGTGGAATGTAAAAGCTACTGGTTCTCAACAGGTTAGATGCGGTAAATGCACCCAGCAGGATTTTGAGGGTTTCTTAGCTGAATTTTAGAAGGTGGCCAGCAAAAGCTGCAGTCCACCAGCTCATCCAAACTTTCTGACCTGGACATGATCTAAGGTGTGGCCAGCAGCTGGAAAACACTGGCCACCCTCTTGTCCAATCACAACATTAGTCTGATGATTACAATGGAATTTACCCAAACCTTTCCTACATTTAGAGTTGGCAAACTTTCACATTTAGCCAGTAAAAGAAGTGCCTCCAGGGACCTAACCGATACCTTAAACTGAGTCAGTTTTCTAAAATGAATCTATCTGTTAAATTGCCAAACCAGCACATACTATATGTATTTATAGGAAATATGCTTTTAGTTGAAACAATTTTCATGATCACATGATGTATGAATACCAGGATGACTTGTGGTTCTTGGGCTGGACTTAAATCGATCTTATCTATCCAAAAATCTTTGAGACGGCAGGATTACCTTTTCTCCAACCTTGTTAAAATGTCTCAAGGGTTATGGAGGCAAATCAAGCTTTCATAATCAACCGGCCACCAAGTTTATTTCCTTGATTGAAGCTAGGGTAATGGAGGCAAATCATGCTTTTTAATGAACTGGCTAACAAGTTTATTTCCTTGATCGAAGCTATAGGTTTGTTTCTTTTTTCGTTTGTTTACAGTTCAACTGCTCTCCCAAGATGTATAGTGTGATGCTTGCTTAGGTGCTGGCAAACCTATATCAACTTGTTATGCATAGTTTGGGTCTTGTACCAGGCTCCAGACTTGTTGGGCTGTGCCTCTTTCCTCTTACTTTCTTCTTTCATCTCTCACTTTTTATCTTGCATTCTACATTTTTGTATTTGTCATGTTCCATTTTTCATTTCTCATCTCTTCCCCTCCCCCCTTCTATTTTTCCTCTGTTTAAAATTCAGTTTTCCTTACTTTTGTTGTTTGGATCCATGTAGCCAACCTCATTAAGTTGGGATAAGGCTTTGTTTGTTGTTGTTGATTGTCATTGGTGGTGGTAACCTGACTGTTGGGGTCTGCCAGATAAATCCTGTTTTGTTCGGATTCATCAAATATTTCTCTCCTTTTTCTCCTGTTCATCTCATTTAACCTTTCAATACCTAATTGTGGTTTGAGGATAGAAATCATGTGGTGTTGTTTTTTAATTATTTCCTTCATTTCAGTCATTCATTACATATGATAGTTTTTCCTCCTGGATTGGCATCTCTTTTTTACTTAACAACCTTGCACTGCTTCCCATTTTTCAGGTGTAGATGGGGAGACCGCAAAGGAAGAGTCAAAATCTTCTGTACCAAAATTTGTAATATGAGAAATTTTGAACAAGTTCTTGAAGATACTAAGGTTGTTAGAGAGACTTCACAAAAGACTATTATCTGTCATCGATGTCAATACTGTCTAGTGGAACTGCTGCTCCTCATACACACCCTTCTTTTTCAGGGACAATGTCTTCTCAAGGACAGTATTTTGAGTTTATGAGCTGATTTCTTGAGTTCCTAGTTTGACAAAACTTACATGTGTTGTCAGCAACAGAATGCTTTTTAAGATCACCATCTTCAAGCTCATGATCAAGAAATGTTCTGTGCTGCTGGTTGATCTGCTTTTTTCGCCTTCCTCTCTCATATATTAGGAGGTTCTATTTGTCAGTATATGACAAAAATTATGGTCAATACGGGATACTTGATCCAACATAAAATGTTTCTCTTCCTAAGAACAAATCTGATCATTTTACCATTTTTTGCTCATATTTTCTTCCATAACTTTGCCAAGTTGCCCATAATTCTCATTCTTATTGTGGCATGCTATTGAGGAGAGGGTATCTGTTATGTGCCTCCTCAGAATTACTACAAAAGAAGGAAACAGAGATGGAATGGTTCAATTTAAGGAGATACAACCTCGGTAAGTTTTGCCAATTTTCATAAAGCAGGTTTTAGATTTTTTCCTTATTGTTATTTTTTATTATTATTATTTTTTGAGGTGGGGGGGGGGGTGGTGGAGGTGATGTTAATCTATTGTGTGGTAATTCAAACCCAGAGATTTAGATTAAGATATGAATAACTACTAGTCAAAGGAATAAAATCTGTGACATTTTTTTTTTTTTGGGGGGTGGGGGGGTGGTGGTGTTAAACCTGTGACTATATGAGATGACTAAATACAAATCAGGTATTTTCATTGCAATTTGATTTTTGATGATTCAAATAAGTGTTGATTACAATTTTAAAAGATATAAAGCTTCTCAACTCTCTAATTGTGGATACATTTCGGCATGTGCAATTCATTGTGGTTGAAGAATAAGAACTCTGAATTGTTTCCCTATGTATAGGGGCAGTAGGATTGGCTTAAACTTTTTGGATATCTAAATGTACCAAGTTTTAGTCTGATTAGGCTTTGGAAAAATTATTTACCGTACACTTCTCATATGATTGCAGGGGTAGGTCAATGTGATTCAAAACACCATAATCATCTCATTGGTCGTTCATCTCTTAATTATGGGAGTTGCCTTAAAGTGAGTCTAAAGTGACATCACTTACAAAAATGCTTCTCGATTCTTTCCATAGAAAATTGCAAAATTGTACATATTTGCATTGTAAAATCTCTATGGCCTTCTTCTATTTAATATATTGTGGAGAGGAACCTTGCAAAAAAAAAAAAATCTTGTCTTTCGCACAATGGGCATTTTAGGCAACTAAAAATAGATGAACACTTTCGTAACCTTACCTAAGTGACAATTAGCTTTCCCCATAATTATATGCTAATCTGTCTCGATCGGCCGGACAGTTTTATTGTTCAAACCCTTTACTGACCACATAACACTCTACTTGAGACCTGTTATTGATTGTTTATCCGATTTCGGGCTTTGATTGGTTGGATTTGTTGTGCGCCAGCTTTGATATTCCTACATTTTCTAAAGACAAGTCATACCAAGGGAACAAAAGAAGGAAAACTATATTGAAGTGCACGTGATTGTGAAGTTCGACTTTGAAGAAGATAAGTGAATAAAAAAAAATAAGGGCGAGGGATAGGTATGCTAGCGGGTTATCTTGGAATCTAATCTTACATGCTAGTGGGATTTTAACTGTAGGATTTGTTCATCTTAAATAAACCCATTGGATGGAGAGAAGAAAAATCCAAACCTTCAATTTACCGCTGCTACACTTTTTATCTCCCCTCTTTCTCTCTCCCCTACCCTGCAACTGAACCGTGCTACTTCGAGTTTTAGGGACCTATAGTTTTGCCTTACAATTGCTCTCTCCCTCTTCTCCATCTCCAAACGAGAGAGGTCTCTCACACTTTGGCCCCTCCAGCAACATTGAAGTATCACTCCCTTCCATTACTCCTATCAATTCTTTCATGGTAGGAGGCAAACTGAATTTAATGGGGAAAGTGAATTAATAGTCCCATTAGTAATTGAGCAATTATTATGGACTGTGGATCAGGTTCTCATACGGTCTGATCCACACGGATGGAATCCACTTCGGAGTTTGTCTTTGGATGGATTCTATCTGTGTGGATCATATCCATACTAGAATGATTCTCGTACGAGGATTTGATCCGATCTCATCGTCATGCACATTTCACCCCAACAAGTACCGTGGGAAATTTATTACTTAGCGAAAAAAGAGGGGGAAGGAACTGCCCATAATAGCCTCTAGCAGGACCTTACCTCATATGATAGATCATAGAAAGCTTAGTCTGAACCTATCACCATAAATAAATCAATTTAAATGCAACTAAAACTGGACCTTCAAAACAAATTAAAACAGTTTCAAACCAATGATCCATATATTTATTAAGAAACGACCATTTATAACATAATATAATTGGTCAAAGCAATGGATCTAAGGCCATTTTGCTACAAGTTTGGAGTCGCTAGGGTTCTTTGTGTCTACTACATAAACCCCTTGTGGTTCAACAAGAGACGTACAGTCCGTGCATTGATCTCTTTCTGCAAAATAAACATCTCCATGAGTGCTTACTTTTTTTCCATCCCTTGCATACCAGAAGTCACAGTAGAAGAGAGTAGAAGTCCAAACATTTTGACAGAAGGTCCATGTATATTCCTGATTGAAGTCCAGTGATTGCTTTCCAAGATATCGTCAGCTGATGGCCTGATGCACAATGCAAATACAATCTCTTTCCGTCACCCAATTTGTTTTGCAGTCTTACATGTATTCTTGGAGTAGTGAAGCACCCACAAACCCTAGGTGATGAGTCCTCCATCATCATAGTAACAATGATCAGAACAGGAATGATACTTCTAAAACTACCCATTCTGAGCTTGAATTATTGCTCTTTTGTTAATTTCTCAGTTTTCCTCTCCATCACCCACTTAAATAGAATATTTCCCTTTGCCAACTCAGATACAACAGAATAGTGAGTTATCCATTTATTTTTGTTTTCTTGATAAGCAGTTACCCACTTTATTACTTTTCCTCTTAAAACAAGGAAAGAATAGTTCTGTTCAGATTACAAACATGAAATTCAGCTCTAATTATATGTCATTGATAACCATCTGTCTAAGGGATGGGCAAAATCATAGAAATTAATGTCTAGTAGCAAGAGCTGACTAGTTCTGATAATGGAGAGGAGAAATGTTATTTACTTTTGAAACTGACAAGAAAATGGCATTAACTTTTGTAACTGCTTAGTAAATGACACTTATTTTTTATCTCAATTTTTCATTTTTTTTTGCTCGAGTTCAACTTTCCATAATGACCACTTGATCAAAGTTTGTTACTGACAAACCAACGGATTTGACTTGAAGAGTCTCTGGCTTTCCTTTACGTCTCCGATTTCAGATGTAACGCTAGGTGATTGACTAGTGAAAGCTACAACCCTAGGTCCATGACAAGGATAAAGTTGACAAGCGTAGAATCGCCAATGCAAGAAAGGTTCTCCAAGAGAGAGGAAGCAATTTTTTAAAATACACAAAAGTATTTTTCCATGGTCCTAACTGTAACCCCTAAGCTGTATTGTATATGACAATGTTTCCATTCCAATTTTTTTTTTTTTTTTTTTTTTCATCATGTCGATTATTTTCTTCTGAACCACTTATGGATGGTTTTCTAAGTTAAGGTGTCTTGCATTCCCATCTCTTCATGCTAATAGTCATTTTTGGCGGAGGGGTGTGTGTTGGCATATGTCTTTAGGATGGTTCGATCCTAGCACATCCACCGCTGTGTAGGCCACTGTTCAATTAATTTAACTGAACGTTTCATTGTGCTATAGTTGGTTATGGTATTACAAGGCATGTGCTGGCCAAATCCATGGACACCATCTAAACACATCATCAAGAGATTCTCCTTTGACTGTAGGTGTGGGAAAAATTGATCCTTAAAAATATGTAAGTTTTATTTGAATAGATTAAGAGGTTTTTAATTGATTTTAGATACAATGGTCATCAAAGTAAGATAATCTTACACGATGATTTTCTTTAATCTTTGATGAATATCAGAAGTTATCACATGTGGGTTGTCCTATCCTCATTTGTGATGGTGGCTTTCATGCTTTGGTTGAAGTTATCACCCTTGATTGTCCTATCCATATAGATTATGGTCTCGTAGGGAGGAAGTCCTTATGATTCAAAAATCTAGGGACTGCAATTATGGCTTGTACGAAAAAAATAAACATAAATAATGTCACACCCCGCTCGCACAGAATCAGGTCGGTGACTGAGTGAACTCCGGTTAACTCACAAACCTGCTAGGGTCAACAATACAGTAACTGCAATATAGCATACATCTGCTAAACATCTACTAAACTAAGATCAGACCTGTGTTTTCAGCAGAAGACCTGTTCGTAATAATACCTATAATTATTTTCCGAATACTTGATATCCAAATTGAATTATAAAAATTATATACATTTGGGCCCAAAGGCATGATATATTCACAAAAATATAACAATTTAAGCATTAAGTAATAAAAAGAGAGTACATCAAAAAGAATAAAAAAGAATCACTCAGGAGTCAATACTGCCATGCAGCACAATCCTCACACCGTGCTCGAACTCATCAGGGACCTATCAGTCCTCAGAGGGAAACTCTACAGTGGGGCCCAACTCCTGGCTTCCAGGGGGTAACCCATAAAATCACACAAAATGAGTTGTGCACGTGAGATGAGCTCATTCGCTTAGACCACGTAAGGAAAATCACACAAACAGTCACTATACATATGCTCCTATACGTATGAAATTCATTTTAATCCTATTAGCCTAACAACATTACTAGGTCATAGGCTATGTGCTACTTACAACCATAGTGCACATATGCCTCAAATAAGAGTTGCGAACCATTCCACAAGCCACCATGCACTCATTTCCAAGCCGACTACGACATTTAAAATCTAGCATGCATTTCATGTCCAAATGAGATTCCTCCATCACATACATCAAGACATAATGAATATTCAATCATAACACACATGTCCGTCGGTTACACCAGAACCCAGAAATTGAGTTCTAGGAACTCAGGTTGGCTAGAAACTCAAAGACATGTGGGCCTGGAACACCCCCCAATCTTGAAAAGAAATTCTCTAATTTTCTTCTCCATCTTCTCTTCAGCTAGGGGAACTTGTTTGGGGTCGATCCGGTGACTCAAATCACTCATCTAAGGTCCAATCATATATCTTCAACCTAGATCTAAGATCAAATCAAGAGAAAGAAGGAGATTCTTACTTCTTTCTTAAGAACACGAATGAAACCCCAAATTTTACTTCTTTTGCTCAAGAACTTCCAATTATTCTAAATTTTCATCAACACTTCTTCCAAATCCTTCAAAATCATAATATACACATTCCATTAATCCTTAGATTTGATTATTCATGTAAGATTAGCAAGATCCAAGTGGGTTCTTTCCCAAAGATCAAAAAGAGGGTTTAAGAAAGGGGTTTTTCTAAGAATCCTTAGAATGTGTACAATACTTACCTCAAATTGAAGATCTCGGCAAACTGATCATTAATCCGAACTCAAAATACCAAGACCCAGCTCCGGTGAAGCTCTACGGTCGATTTTTTTTCTTCTTTCTTCTTCTTCCTCCTTTTCCTTTCTTCTTTCTTTCTTTACTCTCCCACCGGCCAATTACCATTAATGAGGGAAAAGACAATAAATGTCTTTCCTTTTATACCTGGGCCCCCAAAAAATATTTTAGTCATAGGTGGATACATCTCAGGTGGGTATATCTCAGGTGGGTATTCTCAAGTGAGTATATCTCAGGTGGGTATACAACTCTAGTCACCCTATTGTTAGTATTCCACTGGGACTTCAATGGGGACAAATTCATACTCATAATTAAATTGCATAGGCACCCAAAATTACTAGCACGTACCCTTATTTCTTGTATATGGCCTCGTGGTGCGTGCAAGTGCAAGGCTTGGGTGCACATATTACACTTGGTACCCGCTTGATCTTGTCGGGCCAACCCGAGTTCAAGGTCACTCTTGCTATCATGTTCCATATGGTACTTGCGTCAATTAGCTCCGGTTTAGCCTCTATATGATCAACTAAGTCAATACGGGTAATTAAACCAGGTTTAGAAAGTAGGATATCACAGATAATGAGCATGCCTAGAGGTTTGGATAAACTACCAAATAATGATGATGTGGTTACTCAGGGATCTCTAGCAGGATGGCTTTGGGAATTGTTTTCTTTACTTCATGATGTTTAATGAAAGATGTTGACAATGTTTATATTAAAAGAAAAAAGAAATTACATGATAGTTATTTTGATTGTGCATAAAGTAGCTAATAATGTTAGAATCCACAAGCTTACGTAAACAAAATATATTGTTTAATTAATATAAATCTTTAGTTCTCTTAAATTAAAAAAATAATAATAAATAAATAAATTTATATTGGCATAAAAATGGAAGGGGACATTTTTCATCGCATATTGTGAAGGGTTCACCTACAAATCCATGGTTATTTTAAATGGGGATGTCAATTCTAGGCCCGACACGCTTATGGCCCAACCTGGACGGGCCCGATTAATAAATATGTCGGGGTCAAGCCTGACCTAGCTTGACCCCTTTAATACTATTTGTATTTTTAAATTTTTTTTTAATACTATTTGTATTTAGTGCTAAGGCTATGTGGTATGTAGAATTGAGATGGTGATGATTGTTATCTGAATATTCATCTTTTTCAAACATAGTTTAATTGATTTAAATTTGCTCAACTTGGGTTCTGTAAGCATAGTTTAATTAATTCGAGTTCCACTAGGTTAAAGAACGAGCATCTTAGTAATTTAGTTGTTTCTATCTTTGGCTTAATCCTTTTAACTATAGAATATTTCTTTGTTATGTCCATCTTTACTTCATTTTATTGATATTCCTTTCATGCACATTCAAAATGCCAAAATTTTAATTCATCTAAAAGAAAAATGCCAATGTTAAAGAGGATCCATTTAAAGTTAAATAGGTCCATAGCCCAGTTAAGGCCCGTTTATGGCAGCCCGATTAAGGTCCGAAACCGATCGAGGGATTATCAACCGTACCATGCCTGTGTTAGCTAAGCCCGTTTAGCTAAATGGGCATTAATAGTGCAACCCTAGAAATTGGCTGAGCCCGATTAGGCCCTATTGAAACTGGCCCAGCCCGACCGATTGACACCCCTAATTATAACCTTCTCCTTATTTGTTGGACATCTAAAATGCTTTTCACTTTTCTTGAATTGGCACCCAACCAAGTACAATAGTGGCCATCGATGATAAATTCAATAAATTCTTCTTCTAAGAATGGCTTAAAGAAAGCTTGATATAAAAAAGATTCAAGCCCTTAATGCATTGAGTCATACTAGACTTACAACTTATTCAAAGACATCTGTTAAATAGGGAGAGAACACTATCTTAGTATGGTATACTAGTTGGTGGCACCAATGCGGCACAAAATAGGCATCATAAAGGAGGGGAAGTGGTCATTTCGAAGGGGAGAAGAGAGACGCCCACTTATGATACATGGGCGGTGTGCCCATCCTTTTTTGTATTAATAATTGTTTGAACAAATTTTTTTTTTTTTTCACATTTTAATTGACAAAGGAAACAGTCTTGTCATTGTTAACATAATGAAGCCCTAAAGTTCAAAAATAATGACAAAGAAAACACCAATAATAAAAGATTAACTAATTTAATTCCTTTCAAGTTTCTAATCTTAGATACCTCCCCTCACCTTTGTAAATTTCCCTTGACCTGTCTTTACATTTTTACAAAACCTTGTTAGTAGTCCCTTCTATTAAGACTATCAAATTACATAAGATTAGGATTACCACCAATAACTTGCTAAAATGCTTCTAGATTCCTTTCATACAAAATTTCATGTATTGTTTAAGATCAACGGTTATTGTTATTATGTTTTCTGAGTGGAACTGAGATGTTTACTTAATTGGTTTTAATGAAATTGGATGAGCTCTGTAGTTATTGTGCAATGAGGACGTCATATTTTGGAATAATTTAACCAACACCAGGACTCACTCTTGATGACATCACTAACACCTGCTCAAAGTATCTCCCACCGCAAACTCAATATGTAGACACCAACAACTGATTTATTTATTTTTATCCAATAATTAGAACAACGATATTAATTTTCCACTACATTCATTGCGGCAGTATATACGTTAAGGAAAAAAAATTAGCCTTACTAAGGATAATAAGAACTGAGCAAACTAATGGAAAATTTATGGAGGGGCTATAAGATTTGGTATTCATTAACATCAAGAAACACATATCATACTCAATAACACATTTTTTTTTTCAATGACTTCTACTCTATCGTATTCTATGGGGGGTAGGGAGAGGAAGGTGAGAACCAAGAAACTTGAACACTCCACACTCTACCAAGGGCGCTAGGCACTTGTTCTAGCTTGATAACACTTATGTAGCCTTCTACTCAAATCTCTGAAACCTATATTTCTTTTCCTTGAAAATCCCATATATGCACAATACTATTAAACCCATTCAAGATGATGCTCATGAGTCTATTCATTGGTCTCTATAACAGTCCAAACATGTAAGTCTTACTGGGGTTGCAATCAAAGTTCTCATCTCCCCCAAATCCTCTTTTAGTATTGTAACCTGGATAATCATTCAAATTAAAATTTTCTTCTTTTATAAAATTGAGGCCACTAAGTGAGGCCAGAGATACTATATTCCATTCGCGATGAAACCCATCTGATTTGTGAGAAATGTGGATTTCTCCCTCTTTCGAAAGCATCTTCTTGGCATTCTTGCAGAACAAGGTGACCAACTTTTGGTGTCGACTGCATAGTAAATAAATAAATAAATAAAATTAACTACAATATTATCAAAAAATCATTCATTTATCAAAAAAATTGTCTACATGTAACTTGGCTAGAAAATTGAAAAAATTGAGGAGAGAGATAGACACATGGAAACAATCCCGAATAGAGAACAATTTCCCTACAATGATATTCTAATTCTAATTGGAGACAACTAGGTAAAGTTTGTTACCCATGATCTATAATGGTGGATCTAGACCTAGTAAATTGAATTTTTGCTATCCTATAGCTATATTTAAGGAAGGAGTATGCCTAGTAGATTTATGCTGAGTTTGGATCTTGAGAATGAAGACCATTGACAAGGATAGACATTATGTAAATTTCATACATTTTTCTCCTCATCAAATTCTGCTTCATTTGAGTTGATATGTACCCCAAAGGTGAAGGAAAATCAACAAAGCCCATATTAGGATTTTTTTTTTTTAAATCCATTATTATGGTTCTTTTTGTTTCCAAGTAAAAGGATAGAAAAAGGAAAATCCCCATTTTTTTTCAAAGCTTGTTTTTAATGTAAAAAATGAAATAAGGAATTGAAAACATAGGAACATTTCACATGTAGAAAAAATTTCATGTAAATTATCATTTTGCACAGAAAAATTTACAATGAAACAAACAGGGGGTATGTGTGAAAAAAACCCATGACGAAAAGACATTCATTCCTCAAGAAAATAAATGAGAAAGGAGCAACTAATGACAGAATTGTTACATGCATCTCTATCTCTCTCTTTCACAAGGTGGGGGGAGTAACCAAAGTTATACTGTGTTAAATTCCTACAATCCAAGCAAGCATTTACCTCTTCTGATACTCGTTTTTTAAAAAACCAGCACAGGGGAAGTTAAAGACAATCCGATCAAATTTCATGCCCCTGAGGGACTGATGGCCTGACATATTTGTTGCATCCACTCCATGAAGAACTATACATTCTCTATTCTTCAAACCATTGATGTTAGATATGGCATTGCTATAATTTTCCTGTAAGAAATCTGAAAATACAAACCCCAGTGTCACTACCATTTAGAGGGCTACTTTGTCTAGTAACTGTAGTAATACCCCAACACAAGATACCAATTCATAAGATGTTGGAACAGAATAACACTGGTAACACAACCGAAGAGAGGAAAAAGCTTAATTAATCCTTCCAGAGCCTAAAAGATCCAAATGATAGACCAAAAAAAAAAAAAAAAAAAAAAAAAAAAAAA
>NC_056568.1:11735134-11752856 GCF_013358625.1 Macadamia integrifolia | reverse complement strand
CAAAATTAACTATTAATTTATCTTACTCAAATTTAAAATTTATACCTTTTGAATTGAGAGAAGTAGCAACCATATTATTAGCAGAACCAAAAACATTGGCCAAACAAGCAGAGAAAGAGAAATCTCCCTCCCCAACCAGCAGTATCTTGTGAGAACTGAAGTAGTGCTTAATTCTTCTTTCTTTTTGCTTGGCTCTTCCTTTCCTTCCCTTTGCTCGTGAGACATCTTTTGGAACTGTCATCTTATCAACAGTAGAGATATGAAGGATAGGTTTAATCTTTTCTACACCCTCAACACCACTGTCAACAATTATATCTACCCTTTCATCTTCTGAAACCTTGGGCTTTGGGTCAACAGAGACAACAAGAAATGGCTCTACATCTTCTCTGACCTCAACATCAGTTATGGGTTTAATATTTTCTACAGCCTCAACACCACTGTCAACAGTGATTGTTATTACCCTTTCATCTTTTGATACCCTGGTATTTGGGTCACCAGAGACAAGAGGAAATGGCTCTGCAACATCTTCTCTGACCTTATCAGTATATCCTTCATCTTCTTCTGAAACTCTGGTCTTTCCATAACCAGGGTTAGGATGAATTGGCTTCCTCTCTTCATCATTTTTCAGTGCTTCCTTTTTTCTTCCAAATAAGATTCTTGCCAGGTTGGATAGGACCTGATCCATTTCAAATAAGATACTTCTCAGGTTGGAAAGGACCTGGATTATGTAACTTGGCTCTGCAACATCTTCTCTGACCTGATCAGCATCAGGTATAACAATAACTACTGATCCTTCATCTTCTTCTGAAACTCTGGTCTTTCCATAACCAGAGTTAGGATGAATTGGCTTAACCTCTTTTCTTCCAAATAAGATTCTTGCCAGGTTGGATAGGACCTGACCCATTTCAAATAAGATACCACTCAGGTTGGGAAGGACCTGGGCTATGTAAAACTCTTCCTCTTCTCTGTTCTCTCAGCCATGGAAACACAAAGGGGGGAAGGGAGAGGAGCTTATTGAAATGTTTAGAAATGCTCATCATCTATTAATGTGAAGGGAATACATCATTGTGAGAAGTAGAGGTCATTTTCAAATAATTAATGGGAAAGTGAGGAACATTGGGTTTGATTACTTTACGGGTTTGTTGAATCAATTCTGTTTTCTTTAAATGTATGAGATGATAATGTTCTGGTGGTGGTAACTTTTATCTACTTTCGGTTCTTTTCTTAACACTGAAGACAATTTGGTGGAGAGAGAGAATCTTCCATAAATGTGGTCTGAGATGAGAGAGAATGAGAATGTAGTGGTGGTAACTTTATGTAGTATCAGTTCTTCATTTCATCGTACGAAAAAAAGTTCAATGTGGAGAGAGAAAGAGAGATGAAAAGCCGCGTATGGATATGATTCCACTCATACAACTTCAATTTCAAGATTGAAGTAGGGATTCTGAAAATGCAGCACAGCCCCTTAAATTTCAAATCAAAAGAAGGAAAGAGAGAGAGTGAGAGAGAGGAAATGGGGTTGGTAGGCCATGGAAGAAAGCCCTTGCACATCATCGTTTGAGTTGACTGGTTGTGGGTTCAAGTCGGTATGTCTTACCATCGTTAGTTAATCCTACGAAAGCATTGTTTGTCGTATGGGGGCTTCGACCTAAGGGCTATGATCATTACTATGGAGCACCCTCTTTATAGATAATGAAACATTTGTTATGGACCACTTGAAAGGTATCCTATGTGAAAATATATTGACCGAATACTATTTTTCTATCCCCATCATTATGATCTTTTGACTCTAAACCCGGGACTTGGTATAATGTGTGTTTTCCCAACTCTTGATTTTGGGTTGTGAGACCTGATGTAAAGCCAAACTGATCGATACAGCCAGAGTGAGCAAATTCAGAGTAGATACCCAAATATGATCATGTCTGCTTAATTTCTACAATAGTTAATATTAACAATACAAAGTAAAACATCATTTGAGGAAATCTCTTTCATAAGTTTTTTGAAGTGATCCTTCATCAATGTGCCATGTAGAATGATGATGTGTTAATTTTGATCATTGGATATATATAAAATGGTCTAAAATAGTCAGTCACGTCTCACATATCTTGTCTAATCCGATTAATTTTGTTCACTCTTTCATAGTCCTAAATTTCCAATTCTATGTTTTACGGCTTGAAGAACTCTATTTTAGGTTTTTTTTTTTTTTTTTTTTTTTTTTTGAGAAAAGAATGATCCTTAGTCATGCATCCTTACGCCAATGAAGAAGCACCATATGAGCATCAATAGGGCCGGGATGAATTTATTATATTTCACAGGGGTGGAGGTATATCATTTCGCATCACTCTGTGTTTAGGAATAGACTACACTTCGAAGGAGGAGTATTCTTTTGCCCTAAAATTTACATGCGAATAGAAGAACTTAGGCTCTATCTGTTTCTAAATTTTGGCCCCATCTAATCTGACATAGCGAATTGGCTGCTTTGATCATGTTATTAAGATTGGCAATTCGAAAAACCTTTACCTGTAACAAAAATAACATAAACTAACATATAATTATTTATATTGTTTTAGTCAGCCCACCAAGTAAGTTTATCTTGTCATCCTAATTAAGATATTTGTCATGTGGCATGCCATGATCCAAATTTTATGGGGATGATTCAAACAATGTCAAATGAGAAGTAAAACGTTTAAAGCTTCTCAACTAGCAATTTGTGATTTCACTTATCAGACCAAAAAAAAAAAAAAGACAGGGAAGAATTCAATGCATTGTGGATATTAAAACAGCAGATGGACAAGTAAAATTTAACCTAGTTAAATGTTTTTTAGGAAAAAAAAGAGCTGTTGGTCTCGTGGTTCTTGCACTTAGACACAAGAGCATGTAAAATTATCACTCATTCTTTATAAAATAAAAAAGATTAGAACAAGCTAATTGATTATCTAAAAAAAGAAAAAAAATTAAAATCAAGAAATGTGCAACACTATTAAATCCATTCAAGATAATGTTTCATCATCCATTGGTCTCTATAACAATCTGAACATGTAAGTCTCACTGGGATTGCAATCAAAGTTCTCATCTCATCCAAATCCATATTTAGTATTGTAACCTAGATAATCATTCAAATTAAACTTCACAGATTTTATAAACTTGAGGCCATTAAGTGAGGCCAGAGACACTATTTTCCATTCATAATGGAATCCTATTGATTTGTAGGAAATATGGATTTCTCCTTCTTCTAAAAGCATCTTCTTAGCATTCTTTAAGAACAACCTGACCAGCTTTTGATGTAGACTGCTATGATAAAATATAATTAAATAGAATTAGTTACAAGCATATCCAAAAATCATTCACTGACACAAAAAAAATTGTGCATGTACCTTAAGAAAATTGAAAAAAAAAAAAATTAAAATTGGATTATGTAAAATATGCTAATAAGTAATTTAAGGGAGAAAGAACGGTGCCCGTCCCTTTGGCTCCTGCACTGTTGTATGGACCAGTGGGAAGATGCGCAGGAGCATCAACCACATAGGGGTAGGGCAATCTAATGCGTGGTCGATGCTCCCGCACACCAACATAGGAGCCACAGGGATAGACAACGGTCCTTTCCCCATAATTAATAATAGGTAAAAGATTCATATCTTGTCGCGCACCCCTATGCCTAGGCACATGGGGTGGTGAAAAGATCATCTTTCCCCGGCCCTAATTGGATGCCTATGTACCTCCTTTAATTGATTCCCACACTAGCACAGTGGCCACGTTCCTAGGTCTTTAATAATAGGAAAAATTACGCCCCCTTCCTTGTAGTTTGTTAAAATTACATATGGATCCAAGGGTTTGAATGAATTACATCCCTTTCCCTATAGTTTAAAAATTCTCATAATAAGATCCAATCCGTTAATCAAGGTGAAATTTGAGACTGTTGATTGATGATGTCACCTTATATGATACATCTTAATGCTGAAAATACCCTTATATCAAAGTGAACTTACTAATACACCCTCCCTTATAAGAAACAAAAGAACTTTGTATTTCGTTTTTCTTCCTTCAATTTAGTTCTTCTGCAACCTTATGCTTCTGCAACCTCAACTTGGTTCTTCTGCAACCTCCAATCTTGTAAGTCATTCTTATTTCAAAAGCCTTCTGCAAATCCATGGTCACTGATATGACGAAGCTGATGTGAACGCCAGAGGCCGCGATGCTTACCGGAATATTCAAGACACATGAAGATACCATATGCTACCAAAGCCCACTGAGGGTTCTTCTGAGAGGCAGCAATTGATGTCCGATCCTGGGGAGCGATTCTCTTTGAACCGACCATGACTTTGGGGTTGGATCACAGATTCGCTCATTCTCTGTGTTCTGAAGACCTCGCACGAGCTCTCCTCTCTGCCTCACCTCTCTCTTTTACCGCTCATTCTTCCTCCTTCAAATTTCAACTTCCATCTTCCATTTTCAAAATTGCTTCTTCTTCCAGGGGTTTCCCTTCTCTTTGAATTATAATAGTATAAATCGGAAGGGAGAGATAGAGAGAGAGAGAGAGAGAGAGAGAGATGTAATCTGAAAGTCGAATCTCTCTCAAAAGAGATATATTTTCAAAGCTATCTAAAGGTACGTTCTCCTTTTCTTTTTCCCTTCTTTAATTTATGTTCTTGTTCAATGTGCGATTTCAACGTGCTCCAACTAACTTAATTGACTACTCTCCAAACCCAGTGTCCTATGGTGATCGATCTCTGCTCGGCCTCCGAGAGTTCTGATCTCGGGATGGGTCTCAGAATTTTGTTTTCTCATAATCTATGCCACTCAGATGTCGTTACCGTCGAAGAATATTGTGCATCTCTTTTGGATTCCAGTTTCGATTTTGATTTCGGCGTTCCAGCAAGCTTCGAACAAGAACCACCATTTTCCGCTGATGAGCTTTTCTTTGACGAACAAATCCTTCCTTGTCAAATTTGGGAGAAAACACAAATAGTACCTCCTTCGAAACAAACCCATCAAGCTAAGCCTCCTCTTCTTCCGCCTCTGCCTCTACCTCTGTTTCCTCCCCCTTCTCCTACTGATACTACGGCGACAACAGTAACGATGTTGAAGACGAGTACAAAAACCCTAAAATTGAATCTGTAATCCAACCCCTAACCGGTCCAGATGAGAAACCGTGGTCGGTTCAGGAGTTTGTAAACCAAATAATAAGTATCCTTCTCACTCCAATTCTGCACCATCCACGTCAGCAGTGCACTACAGGTTAATATAGTCTTTTATTGTTTAAAACTAACATATACTCACACAGTCAATGTTAGGGAAGAGGGCATAATTCGTTCAAACCTTTGGATTCACGTGTAATTTTGACAAACTATAGGGAGGGAATGTAATTTTTCCTCAAAATATGATAATTTAGCAATTTGATGATCATCTAATTGTATCTGGTCAGTGAGACTTGTCTTGATCAGTCCCATCATGATTTTTTTTTCTCTTTTCTTTTCTTGAAATTCAAACATAACCTAAAATCAAAATGACTTATTTGCTAGTTCTAAACAAACATTTACCTGATTTGGTTCTCCCATTTTTTCTTGAACCAAATAGCATAGAGAAAGTTGAAGACAATTCAATCAAATCTCATGTCCCTGAGGAGCTCATCGACCGACTTTGTTGTTGCATCTACTCCATGAAGAACTATAGATCCTCTACTCTTCAAATCTTTGATGTTAGACATGGCATTGCTGTAGTTTCTCTTTAAAAAACCTGAAATACAAACCCCAGTGTAGCATTTTAAGAGCTTCTCTTATAACCTTAGTGAGGTCCGATAACTTAAAACAAATGGGGGAGCCAGGTAGTCTAGCTACTTGGAACATAATATAAGATTGTGCTAACACAACCCAAGTAAAGATAAGGATTTAATCCTTCCAGAGCCTAAGAGATACACATGATAGCCAAG
The DNA here is from genome assembly GCF_013358625.1 of Macadamia integrifolia. Lineage (NCBI taxonomy): Eukaryota > Viridiplantae > Streptophyta > Magnoliopsida > Proteales > Proteaceae > Macadamia > Macadamia integrifolia. The sequence continues at coordinate 11,746,930 of NC_056568.1, read as the reverse complement.
ATATAGAAAAAGGTAGCATTTCCAAACTTTTGGTTGAGCTTCAACTTCCAGAGTTTTACAAGGGAGGATGTAGGGGTGTCCAAAAAGCCCGATCAACCTGAACTAGCCCTAGCCCGCCCTGGGCCCGAACAAAGCTTGGGCTGAGATTTCAGCCCATAGGATGGGTTATGGTTGAGATTTTCAGGCCCGAGGCATGATTGGATTGGGCCTGGGTTGAGGTGTCAACCCAACCCAATCCAACCATGTGTATTAAGTATATAATCATATAAATATGCTAATAATTATTAATGGGTACTTATAGAAAAAGGTCATTTGTTGTCCACAATATACGCATATACAAAAACTTTGGTCTTTGACCTCTGTAATGCATCAAGATCAAGCAACCAAGTAACAGATAGTATTGGGTTGGACTGGATTGGGTTAAACCCGGTCCAATCAGGGTCCATCAGGGTTGGATTGGGCTAAACCTGACAGGGTTGGGACTTGAGCTGAGATATCCCAGCCCGACCTAGGGCTGGGCTGGGCTTGGGTTGAGTTAAAAGACCTTAGGGTTGGGCTGGGTTTTCAACCCGGCCCATTGACACCCCTAGGAGGATGCATATTTTATGCTCCTATGGATTATGAATATTTCAAATGCTGAAATGAAAAGGAGTATGGAAATTTCATAGTTAAGTGAGATATGAAAAAATGTCAATAAATTGTAGCTTTTTCAAATATTTCATCTACCCTATTTTTCAAATTACACATCCTCAAATTGAGAGGATGAGATACAATCTTTTTCTCATACCAGAAAAAAAAAAAAAATCTATAATTTTCTTGTAAGTAAACCACAATTTTTTTTTTTTTAAATCTCGCTTCAGCCAGATCAAATTCAGATTAGGAATAAAATTCTTCATAGATTTATAGTGTGCTCTAATTCTAGGAGAAACATGCACCTTGCCCTTGCTTGGGATCTCCCTATTGTTTTCCTCTCTCCTCTCCTCCACAATTTTAATGTATCATCTTGTTTGCTTCTTATGCTTGTTTCTTCCCTCCCCTTTCTTGGTTGTTCCACCTTTTTTGGATGGGTGTAATTATCCTCCCCCCGTCCCCCCTCCATATCTTGATGTGCCCCTGATTCTATTTTATTTTATTTTATTTTTATGTTTAGGGGATCCCCCCTTTGGCTTTCCTTAGTGACATGAGGTTTTGTTTTCTTTCTTTGTTTTAATATATTTTCCTTTTACCGAAAAAAAAACACACACACATAGTTAAAAGTAAGTGAGAGGAAGATTCATAAAAATAAATAAATAAGAGAGAGAGAGAGAGAGAGAGAGAGAGAGGAAGATTTCTCATTCAAAATAATTGTTCCATGCAAAAGATTATGGTTTACTGACCTTGCAAAGCTAGACAAAGAAATCTGTGTTATGTTTTTGCAATTGGGCAGTGTCTTTAGAATTCAGACAACAAAATGACAGAACATTTTCCCATCATCAAGATTGGTTTTGTTCTATTCTGATACATCAAGAAACTCAATACCAGAATTGTATTTCGCCCTCTAAAAATTGTAGAGAAAGCTTAAAGTATTTATACATGGAATGGCTTGATAGCAATGGAACAAATACAGATTATGATACAAAACATAAGGATTCCTAATTAATCTAATTCAATTACAATCTAATCTAACGAAGGTAGCGGTGACATAGTGGTGGTGTTCTATTTTTAACACAAATTTACTGTTTTTCCTATCAAATTAACCATGTACTCATTAAAGAACAAGAATAAAATCAATCTCAATTTCAAAATTGAACCAACTCCTCAGTTATTTCAGAATTTCTATTCCATGCGAATTCTATTTAAGAGATATTAGGTGCAAAAATTAAACCAAACCTTTCGAATGGTGAGAAGTGGCAACCATGTTATTAGCAGAACCAAAAACCTTAGCCAAACAAGCAGAGAAAGAGAAATCTCCCTCCCCAACCACCAGTATCTTGTGAGAACTGTACTAGTGCTTTATCCTTCTTTCTTCTTGCAAGACTCTTCCGGTAGAGCCATGAAGGATAGGTTTAATCTGTTCTAGAGCCTCAACACTACTGTCAACAATGATAGCCACCCTTTCATCTTCTGAAACTCTAGTCTCATCTAGGTCACTAGAGGCAGGAGGAAATGACTCTATATCTTCTCTAACTTCGGCATCAGTTATAACAATAACTACTGCTCCATCTTCTTATGAGACTATGGTCTTTCCATAACTGGAGGTAGCATGAATTTGTGAAGATTTTTATGTGGGCTTAACTGATACTGATTGATCCATTAGGCCCAAGCAATTATAGATCCACTCTGATTAGGAAACTCCTAGCTCTTTCCATTGTGAGAGTGGAATAGGGTTTTAGGGATTCTATTTTAAATAGAATACTGACGGTCCCTGCAGCCATTATTTTAACGTCTTATTGGTTTTGGGAGCACGGCTTTCTCACAAGAGCCAATCCACAGAAAAAGAGGAAACTTTAGAGTAAGAGGCTGCAAAAGATCTCAGTAAGACTCCACTTGCGTAGTTCGTCATTGTCATCTTCATGGGAGTAATGTTTAACCACATGGGACAGAGGTTCATGATCTATGTTCATGGAGTTTCTAAACTTACACAGGTATTTCTTTATTTCCATTTATGGTTTATGTCATGGATGTCCCATTGATTATTATAGATATGATAAATCTATATGGTTATGTATTTTATTGTTCCTGGTTTAGGGACTACACCCATGACAAATCTTTTATGATTGGTTGATGATTCTTGTATTCTAAACACTATAGGGTTATTTTAAGATGGGAGTATTTTATTGTTCCTGGTTTAAGGACTACACCCATGACAAACCTTTTATGATTGGTTGATGATTCTTGTATTCTAAACACTATAGGGTTATTCATATGTTTAATATGGTAAATGATCTCCAACAGAATTAGCTTCCTTTCTTCATCATTTTTTACTTTTTTCTCTTTTCTTCCAAATAAGATTCTTATCAGGTTGGATAGGACTTGACCCATTTCAAATAAGATACTTCTCAGGTTGGGAAGGACCTGAATTACTTAATCTTTTCCCTGTTCTCTGTTCTCTCAGCCCTGCAAGCACATAGGGAGACAGGAAGAGAGGAACAGGAGTTTAGAGAAATGTTTAGAAATGCTCATCCATCATCTATAAATGTAGGAGATGCTTTAAAGTTTAAAGTACATTTGCCGAGAGAGAGAGAGAGAGAGAGAGAGAGAGAAAGAGCCTTCCATAAATGTGTATGAGATGAGAATAAAGTGGGGGTGATGGGGGGAGAGACGAAAAGCCGCGTATGGACTATGGACAATCTTTTTGGTTTTTTTGTTAGAGCCCTTTCAACTTCAAATCAAAGGAAGGGGAAGAGAGACAGAGAGATGAAAAGCGGCGTATGATTCCAATTCCACCTATTAAATTTCTTGATTTTTTTATTTCAAAAAAAAAAAAATCAACTTTATTGCTGGGAGGGAAATTGAAATTCTGTAGTGGATTTTTTTTTTAATTGAAAAAATGATTGTTTATTGAAGCATGTCTAGCACATGGTATCGAGTGACATATATATGGTAACCAATGAGTGGAAAGTGGTCAAATTGTCTCACACGCGCAAGACAAGGTCGAGATAGGGAGTCAGCTATGCTGTTAATCTCCCTAAAGATGTAGAAAAATGAGCAATTCTGTAAAAAAAAATAAAAATAAAAAAAAATAAAAATTCAGCCGAACCAAACCGCTCTGGCAAATGGGTAGTCCAAGAGAATGTGGTTGCGGTTTGAAGTTAGGAGTCGAAGGGACTCAATTATCCTCCCAAACCGAAAATGCTTTCTCCATTTCCTACTACCCATAGCAGGCCATCAACAAGAATTTTCCGCTCTTCTATAATTCCCCTCCAAGCCCATGATGGATTAGAACCAAACTAAGCGTCATGGAAATCCGAATTGGGAAAATACAATTGCTTCATAAATAGAACTGAACAAATTATTTTTTTCTAATTCAATATTTAGAACAACAAAATTAATTATCTTCTACATTCATTGCGAAAATACTTCTTAAGGAAACTTTTTAGCTTACTAATTCTAAGATCTGTGCAAACTAATGGAATGTTTAGGGAGAACCTACAAGATTTGTATTCATTAACACAAGAAGCATATATCACTGCTCAATAACACTCATGTAGACTTCTACTTATGAAACCTATGTTTGTCTTCCTTGAAAATCCCATATATTCATATGAGACTTCTGCATCATACATTGGTCTCTATCACAGTCCAAACATGTAAGTCTCACTTGAGTTGCAATCAAAGTTCTCATCTCCTCCAAACCCTCTGTTAGTATTGTGACTTGGGTAATCATTCAAAATAAATTTCAATTTTTTTATAAACTTGAGGCCACTAAGTGAGGCCAGAGATATTATATTCCATTCACGATGGAACCCATTTGATTTGTGAGAGATATGGATTTCTCCTTCTTTTGAAAGCTTCTTCTTGGCATTCTGGACGAACAAGGTGACCAGCATTTGGTGTCAGCTGCACATGTAAAATAAATAAATAAAAATTAATTGCAATAATATCCAAAAACCATTCACTTCTAAAAAAATTTTTGTAAATGTAACTTGGCTAAAAAATTGGAAAATTTGCTTCAGATTAGGTAGAGTTGTCTTTTCATATGGAAGGAGAGAGATATACACATAACACATGAGAATGTTGGTGTAGGCCATGCCTTCGGGCAGAGACCAATTCCTCTATAATGATATTCTAATTCTAACGGGAGACAGCTAGGTAAGGTCAAGGTACCCGTGATCTATAATAGTGGATATAGACCTAGTAATTCAAACCCAGAAATTTAGGTTTAGGTATGAATAACTACTAGTCAAAGGAATAAAATCTGTGACTATATGAGATTTTTTTTTTGGGTAAACCTGTGACCATATGAGATGACTAAATACAAATCAGGTATTAGTGTTGACTACAATTTTAAAAGATATAAAGCTTCTCAACTCTATTATTGTGGTTTTTCTTTTATGTTTATTTAGGTTTTCAGTTTGTCAACCAAAAATACATTTCGGAAACATGAGCAATTCATTGTGGTTGAAGAATAAGAATAAGAACTCTGAATTGTTTCCCTATGTATAGGGGCAGTAGGGTTGGCTTAAACTTTTTGGATATCTAAATGTACCAAGTTTTAGTCTGATTAGGCTTTGGTATTCTTCAAAATTAAAATCTAAGAATTTTTTAAAGGGAAAAAGTATACCCGACCTTTTTTAAAAATGACTTTTTTGTTGAAAAACAAAAATTTGAATGATCGAAAAATATAAGGGGAAGAATCCAATGCATGGTGAGTAACACAAATCAATGGACATGCAAAATTCAATATGTTAGATACCAACAAATGAATTTTTTTTTTATCCAATAATTAGAACAACGAAATTAATTTCCCTCTACATTTATTGCGGAAGTGTATACGTTAAGGAAAATTTTTTGGCCTTACTAAGGATAATAAGATCTGAGCAAACTAATGGAAAATTTATAGAGGGCCTATAAGATTTGGTATTCATTAACATCACGAAACACGTATCATGCTCAATAACACATTTTTTTTTTTCAATGACTTGTACTCTATCCTATTTTATGGGGGTAGGGGGAGAAAGGTGAGAACCAAGAGACTTGAGCACTCCACACTTTACCAAGTGCATGAGGCACTTATTCTCAATAACACTTATGCAGCCTTCCACTCGTAAATTTCTAAAACCCCCATGTTTCTCTTCCTTGAAAATCCCATATATGCCCATGACACAATCCAAACATGTAAGTCTCACTGGGGTTGCAATCAAAGTTCTCATCTCCTCCAAATCCAAATTTAGTATTGTAACCTGGATAATCATTCAAATTAAATTTCACTTCTTTTATAAAATTGAGGCCACTAAGTGAGGCCAGAGACACTATATTCCATTCACAATGAAACCCATTTGATTTGTGAGAGATGTGGATTTCTCCCTCTTCCGAAAGCATCTTCTTGGCATTCTTGAAGAACAAGGTGACCAGCTTTTGGTGTCGCCTGCATATGTAAATAAATATATAAATAAAATTAATTACAATAATATAAAAAATATTCACTTATAAAAAAATTGTCTACATGTAACTTGATTAGAAAATTGAAAAACATTGAGGAGAGCGATAGACACATGGGAGTGTTGGGATAGGCCACTACCCCGAACAGAGAACAATTCCTCTATAATGATATTCTAATTCTAACAGGGGACAATTCGGTAAGGTTTGTTACCCATGATCTATAATTGTGGATCTAGATCTAATAAATTGAATTTTTACTATCCTATAGCTATATTTAAGAAAGGAGTATACCTAGTCGATTTATGCTGAGTTTGGATCTTGAGAATCTGGACCATTGACAAGGATAGACATTATGTAAATTTCATACATTTTTCTCCACATCAAATTCTACCTCATAGGAGTTGATATGTACCCCAAAGGAGAAGGACAATCAACAAAGCCCATATCAGTGTTTGTTTTTTTAATCCATTATTATGGTTCTTTTTGTTTCCATGTAAAAGGATAGAAAAAGGAAAAGTCCCCATTTTTTCTTTCAATGCTTGTTTTAATGTAAAATATGAAATAAGGAATTCAAAACATAGGAACATTTTACATGCAGAAAAAATTTCATGGAAATTATCATTTTGCACAGAAAAATTTACAATGAAACAAACAGGGCTATGTGTGAAAAAAACATGATGAAAAGATATTCATTCCTCAAGAAAATAAACGAGAAAGGAGCAACTTATGACAGAATTGTTACTTGCATCTCTATCTCTCTCTTTCACAAGGTGGGAGGTGTAATCAAAGTTATAATGCGTTAGATTCCTTCAATCCAAACAAGCATTTACCTCTTCTGAGACTCCCGTGACTCGCTTTTAAAAAAACCAGCATAAGGAAAGTTAAAGACAATCCGATCAAATTTCATGCCCCTGAGAAACTGATGGCCTGACATATTTGTTGCATCCACTCCATGAAGAACCATACATCCTCTACTATTCAAACCATTGATGTTAGATATGGCATTGCTGTAATTCTCCTCTAAGAAACCTGAAAATACAAACCCCAGTTTCACTACCATTTAGAGGGCTGCTTGTCTTGTAACTGTAGCAATACCCCACCACAAGAAACCAATTCATAAGATGTTGGAACAGAATTACACCTGTAGTAATAAAACTGAAGAGAGGAAAAGCTTTAATTAATCCTTCCAGAGCCTAAAAGATCCAAATGAAAGGCTTTAAAAAAAAAAAAAAAAAAGGAAAATATGACCAACATTTCCAAACTTTTTGGTTGACCTTCAACTTCTATACTTTTCTTGTCAGTGTTTTACATGGGTGGATGCATATTTTAATCTCCAATGGTTATAGAACATTTTCTAATGCTGACATGCCAAATTGACAATTGGAGATGTTTTAAGCTCCAATGCTTATAACATTTTCTTACCAAAAAATAAAATAAAAAACAAAAAATGGTTATAAGATTTTCCCATGCTGACTTGCTAAGAGGAGAATGGAAATTTCAAAGTTACTCCATAGGCTATGCTTGGATGTTATGAAGAGAATGGAAAAAAAAAATCTTTTCTTAACATCCAAACATAGCCTTAGGGAGCATTACATTACATTTTTTTTTTTTTTCCAATTAGGTCAGATCTTAGGTCAGATCAAGTTCATAAACAATCTTTTCAGACATAATTAGAAAGTAAATGATAGGAAAGAAGATTTTCTCATTCAAAATATCTACAAAAACAGGACAAAGAGACAGGATGGGTTCTTCCAAATCTCAACAAAAAAACCAAAATTAACTATTAATTTATCTTAATCAAATTTAAAATTTATACCTTTTGAATTGAGAGAAGTAGCAACCATATTATTAGCAGAACCAAAAACATTGGCCAAACAAGCAGAGAAAGAGAAATCTCCCTCCCCAACCAGCAGTATCTTGTGAGAACTGAAGTAGTGCTTAATTCTTCTTTCTTTTTGCTTGGCTCTTCCTTTCCTTCCCTTTGCTCGTGAGCCATCTTTTGGAACTGTCATCTTATCAACAGTAGAGACATTAAGGATAGGTTTAATCTTTTCCACACCCTCAATACCACTGTCAACAATGATAGCTACCCTTTCATCTTCTGAAACCCTGGGCTTTGGGTCAACAGAGACAACAAGAAATGGCTCTACATCTTCTCTGACCCTTTCGACTTCTGAATTCCTAGTCTTTGAGTCAACCGAGACAAGAGGAAAAGGTTCTACATCTTCTCTGACCTCAACATCAGTTATAGGTTTAATATTTTCTACAGCCTCAACACCACTGTCAACAGTGATTGTTATTACCCTTTCATCTTCTGATACCCTGGTATTTGGGTCACCAGAGATAAGAGGAAATGGCTCTGCAACATCTTCTCTGACCTGATCAGTATCAGTTATAACCATAACTACTGATCCTTCATCTTCTTTTGAAACTCTGGTCTTTCCATAACCAGAGTTAGGATGAATTGGCTTCCTCTCTTCATCATTTTTCAGTGCTTTCTTTTTCCTTCCAAATAAGATTCTCACCAGGTTGGATAGGACCTGATCCATTTCAAATAAGATACTTCTCAGGTTGGGAAGGACCTGGATTATGTAAACTTTTTCCTCTTCTCTGTTCTCTCAGCCATGGAAACACAGAGGAGGAAGGGGAGAGGGAAAGAGGGGGAGGAGCTCAGTGAAATGTTTAGAAATGCTCATCATCTTAATGTGAAGGGAATAATATACCATTGTGATAAGTAGATGTCATTTGCAAATAATTAATGGGAAAGTGAGGAACATTGGGTTTGATTACTTTACGGGTTTTCCTACAAAAAAAAAAAAAAAAAAAATTACTATGCGGGTTTGTTGAATCAATTCTGTTTTCTATAATTGTACGAGATGATAATGTTGTGGTATGAGAGAGAGAGAATCTTTCATAAATGTGGTATGAGATAAGAGAGAATGAGAATATAGTGGTGGTATCTTTATGTAGTATCAGTTCTTCATTTAATCGTACGAAAAAAAGTTCAATGTGGAGAGAGAGAGAGATGAAAAGCCGCGTATGGATATGATTCCACGCATACAACTTCAATTTCAACATTGAAGAAGGGATTTTGCAACTGCAGCACAGCCCCTTCAATTTCAAATGGAGAGAGAGAGAGAGAGAGAGAGAGAGAGAGAGAGAGAGAGAGAGAGAGAGAGAGAGAGAGAGAGAGAGAGTGGGGTTGGTAGCCTATTGGAAGGATGCCCTTGTCACATCATTATTTGAATCGGTTGATTGTAGGTTCAAGTCGGAAAATCTTACTATCGTTAATTGGTCCTGCGAAAGCATTGTTTGTCGTATGAAGGCTCGGCCTGAGAGCTATGATCAATGCCATGAAACACCTTCTTTATAGATAAATAAAGATTTGTTATGGACCACTTGAAAGGTACCCTATGTGAGAATATATTGACCGAATACCATTTTTCTATCCCCATCATTATGATCTTTACTGCTATACCCGGGACTAGGTCTAATGTGTGTTTGCCTAACTATTGCTTTTGGGTTGTGACCTGAAGTAAAGCCAAACTGATCGATATAGCTAGAGTGAAACAAATTCAGAGTAGATACCCAAATCTGATCATGCCTGCTTAATTTCTACAATAGTTAATATTAACAATACAAAGTAAAAAATCATTTGAGGAAATCTCTTCCAAAAGTTTTTTGAAGTCATGATACTTCATCAATGTGCCATGTAGAATGATAATGTGTTAATTTTGATGATCCAATATATACGAAATGGTCTAGAATAGTTGGTCGGGTCTCACATTTATTGCCTAATTCTGTTCATGCATGCCTATGATACTCTGATAATTTTTGTTCACCTTTTCATAGTCCTAAATTTTCAATTCTATGATTTGTCCCTTGGAAAACTTTATTTAAGATATATATATTATTATTATTATTTTTTTTTTGACAAAAGAACGCTCTTTGATTGTGTGCCCTCATGCCCATGAGAGTGTACATGAGCATCAATGGGAGATGGATTCATTATATTTCACAAAGGTGAAGGCATCATTTCCCACCCTCTGCACGTCCAAGGAGTATTCTTTGACCTTAAATTTTGCATGCGAATAGAATAACTTGAACTCTACCCGTCCATAGAATTTGACCCCACCCGATCTGACATATAGCGAATTCGCTGCTTTGATAATCTTGTTAAGATTGGCAATTCGAAAAAGCTTTACCTGTAACAGAAATAACATAAACTAACATATAATTATTTATATTTTTTAAGTCAGCCCACCAAGGAAGTTTATCTAGTGATCCTAATTAAGATATTTGCCACGTGGCATGATCCAAAATTTATGGGCAAAGGAAGAGGTGCATGGACATGTATGATGATTAACAATGTCAAATGAGAAGTAAAACGTTTAAAGCTTCTAAACTAGCAATTTGTGATTTCACTAATCAGACAAAAAAAAAAAAAAAATTGCTATTTAAAGCTTCACTTTTATTCAGAAAAAAAAAAAAGTAGAAGAAGAAGAAAGAAGGGAAGAATTCAATGCGTTGTGGGTAATAAAAAATCAGATGGACAAGTAAAATTTAACCTAGTTAAATGTTTTTTAAGAAAAAATAGAGCTGCCAATCTCATGGTTCTTGCACTTGAACACAAGAGTATGTAAAATTATCACCCATCCTTTATGAAATAAAAAAAATCTCATCCATGTTGATATCCTACTTATGCTTCTGGCTATTGGAACCATGTTAATGTAGGGTCCACAAAACCAGGAAATGATATCTTATACAATTCTTTATTGATCAAATAGTTAAAAGTTAGAACAAGTAAATTGATTATCTAAAAAAAAAAAATTTAATTAAAATCAAGATAATGTGCAACACTATTAAATCCATTCAAGATAATGTTTCATCATCCATTGGCCTCTATCACAATCTTCTCACTGGGATTACAATCAAAGTTCTCATCTCCTCCAAATCCATATTTAGAATTGCAACCTGGATAATCATTCAAATTAAACTTCACATATTTTATAAACTTGAGGCCATTAAGTGAGGCCATAGACACTATATTCCATTCATAATGGAATCCTTCTTATTTGTGGGAAATATGGATTTCTCCCTCTTCTAAAAGCAACTTCTTAGCATTCTTTAAGAACAACCTGACCAGCTTTTGGTGTAGACTGCATATGATAAAAAAAAAAAAAAAAAAAAAAAAAAAAAAAAAAGAATTAGTTACAATCATATCCAAAAATCATTCCTGACAAAAAATCGTGTGCATGTAGCTTAAGAAAATTGGGAAAAAAGAAAGGAGGTTTAAAATTGGGTTATGTAAAATATGTTGATAAATAACTTAAGGGAGAAAGAATGCTGCCCGTCCCTTTGGCTCCTACGCTGATGCATGGACAAATAGGAGGCCGCATAGGAGTATCGACCACCCAGGGGAGCTAAGTCGTATAGCTTCTCATTTGTTATGGCTCGGTCCTTTTATGGTAGATATCAGTGCACAAACTCCTTTTTTCTATATTTTCAGAGAGAGAGAGAGTGATATATGATCTATTTGAAGCTACCACTAGTATGTGAATGATGCAGACAGAAAAAGATTGCAGTCAGTTTGATAATGATTGAGTGACATTGCTTCTTCGGTCCGAACAATCAAAGTAAACATGTTAGTAGCAGAACCTTCTTCAAAAAGGTCTAAAGGGTAGGCTACATAAGCAATAAATTGATTTTCTTCTC
>NC_056568.1:11704690-11735114 GCF_013358625.1 Macadamia integrifolia | reverse complement strand
CTTCTCCACCAACCGGCTCAATGTCATAGCATCATCCTTTGTAACGATCAAGGCTGGTAAGTCCATAGGTCCACACGGTGTCATAGTTAAATGTAAGTGTGTCGAATAGATAAAATCATAAGAAAATTCATAAATCAAGCAAAGAAACCAAGAAATCCCCCCCCTTTTTCTTTTATTCCTCGATGCTCCCGCACACCAATGCAAGAGCCATAAGGACAGGTAGCAGTCCTTTCCCCATAATTTAATAATAGGTAAAAGATTCATACTCTGTCGGGCACCCCTGTGCCTAGGCACATAGGGTGGTGAAAGATCATCTTGCCCCAATCCTAACTGGATACTTATGTACCTCCTTTAATTGATGCCCACACTAGCACAATGGCCCCATGACGAGGTAATCATCCCAGGTCTTTAATAATATGATAATTTAGTGATTTGATGATCATCTAATTGTATCTGATCAGTGAGACTGCCTTGATGAGTCCCATCATGATTTTTTTTTCTTTTCTTTTCTTTTCTTGAAATCCAAACATAGTCTAAAATCAAAATGAGTTATTTGCTAGATCTAAACAAACATTTACCTGATTTGGTTCTCCCACGATTTTTTCTTGAACCAATCAGCACAGGGAAAGTTGAAGACAATTCTATCAAATCTCATGTCCTTGAAGAACTCATCGACCGACATCATTGTTGCATCTTCTCCATGAAGAACCATAGATCCTCTGCTCTTCAAATCTTTGATGTTAGACATGGCATTGCTGTAGTTTTTCTTTAAGAAACCTGAAATACAAACCCCCAATGTAGCATTATAGACATTACCATTTTAAGAGCTTCTCTTATAACCTTAGTGAGTTTCGATAACATATATATATAACAAATGGGGAAGCCAGATAGTCTAGCTACTTGGAACATAATATAAGATTGTGCTAACAGAACCCAAGGAAAGATAAAGGATTTAATCCTTCCAGAGCCTAAGAGATACACATGACAGCCAAGATATGGAAAAGGTAACATTTCCAAACTTTTGGTTGAGCTTCAACTTCCACAGTTTTCTAGTCAGAGTTTTACATGGGAGGATGCATATTTTATGCTCCTATGGATTATGTATATTTCTAATGCTGAAATGCAAAGGAATATGGAAATTTCATAGTTAAGGGAGGTATGAAAAAATGTCAATAAAATTGTACCCTTTTCAAATATTTCATCTACCCTCTGTTTTAAATTACACACCCTCAAATTGGGAGGATGAGAAACAATATTTTCTCCTACCAAAAAAAAAATATATATATATATATATAATTTTTTTTCTATGTAAACTTATATTTTTATTTTTTAAATCTCGTTTCAGCCAGACTAAATTCAGATTAGGAATAAAATTCTTCATAGATTTATGGTGTGCTCTAATTCTAGCATAAGCATGCACATTGCCCTTGCTTAGGATCTCCCTATTGTTTTCCACTCCCCCCTCCTCCGCGATTTTAATGTAACACCTTGTTTGCTTTTTATGCTTGTTTCTTCTCTCCCCTTTCTGCCCCTGATTTGATTTGAATTTTATTTTATTTTATTTTTGTGTTTAGGGGCTGCCCCCTTTGGCTTTCCCTTGTGACATGAGGTTATGTTTTCTTTCTTTGTTTTAATATTTTTCTTTTACCAAATAAATAAATAAAAGCAAGTGAGAGAAAAATTCATAAAAATAAATAAATAAGAGAGAGAGAGAGAGAGATTTCTCATTCAAAATAATTGTTCCATGCAAAAGATTATGGTTTACTGACCTTGCAGAGCTAGACAAAGAAATCTGTGTTTTATTGCAATGGTGCAGTGTCTTTAGAATTCAGACATCAAAATGACAGAACATTTTCCCATCATCAAGATGGGTTTTGTTCTATTCTGATAGATCAAGAAACTCAATACCAGAATTGTATTTTGCTCTCTAACAATTGTAGAGAAAACTGAAAGTATTTATACATGGAATGGCTTGATAGCCATGGAACGAATACAGATTAGGAAAGAGAGTAAAAGTTAGATTAGGATACAAAACATAAGGATTCCTAATTAATCTGATTCAAATACAATCTAATCTAACGAAGTTGGCGGTGACATGGTGGTGGTTAGTTTGTCTTATCAAATTAACCATGTACTCATTAAAGAGCAAGAATGAAATCAATTTCAATTTCAAAATTGAAACAACTCCTCAGCTATTTCAGAATTTCTATTCGATGCGATTCTGTTTAAGAGATATAAGGTGCAAAAATTAAACCAAACCTTTCGAATGGAGAGAAGTGGCAACCATATTATTAGCATAACCAAAAACCTTAGCCAAACAAGCAGAGAAAGAGAAATCTCCCTCCCCAACCACCAGTATCTTGTGAGAACTGTACTAGTACTTTATCCTTCTTTCTTCTTGCAAGACTCTTCCAGTAGAGCCATGAAGGATAGGTTTAATCTTTTCTAGAGCCTCAACACTACTGTCAACAATGATAGCCACCCTTTCATCTTCTGAAACTCTGGTCTCATCTAGGTCACCAGAGGCAGGAGGAAATGACTCTACATCTTCTCTAACTTCGGCATCAGTTATAACAATAACTACTGCTCCTTCATCTTCTTCCGAGACTATGGTCTTTCCATAACTGGAGGTAGGATGAATTGGCTTCCTCTCTTCATCATTTTTCACTTTTTTCTCTTTTCTTCCAAATAAGAATCTTATCAGGTTGGATAGGACCTGACCCATTTCAAATAAGACACTTCTCAGGTTGGGAAGGACCAGAATTACTTAAAACTTTTCCCTCTTCTGTTCTCCCAGCCCTGCAAGCACATAGGGAGAGAGGAAGAGAGGAAGAGGAGCTTAGAGAAATGTTTAGAAATGCTCATCTCATCTATAAATGTAGGAGATGCTTTAAAGTACATTTGCCAAGAGAGAGAGAGACAGTGAGTCTTCCATAAATGTGTATGAGATGAGAATGGAGTGGGGGTGATGGGGGACAGAGACGAAAAGCCGTGTATGGACTATGGACAACCTTTTTTTTTTTTTTTTTTTTTTTGTTAGAGCCCTTTCAACTTCAAATCAAAGGAAGGTGAAGAGAGACAGAGATGGAAAGCCGCGTATGATTCCAATTCCACCAATTCAATTTCTTCATTTTTTTTATCAAAAAAAAAAAAATCAACTTTTTTGGGAGGGAAATTGAAATTCTGTAGTGGATTGTCTTTTTTTTTTTTTCTTTAATCGAAAAATGATTATTTATTGAAACGTGTCTAGCACATAGTATCGAGTGACATATACGGTAATCAGCAAGGAGTGGAAAGCGGTCAAATTGTCTCACACGCTCAAGACAAGATCTTCCGAGACAGCGAGTCAACTATGTTGTTGATCTCTCTAAAGATGTAAGAAAATGAGCAATTCTGCAAAAAAGAAGAAAGGTGCCTTATATGTAGAACAATGTTCATCACCTCAGTAGGTAAGGAGGGGTTAGTTTGGTTGAGAAGTAAGGATCAGCTCCTTGCAATCACTCTCAATCCCAAGGTCTTCAATACCATAAAGATGGAATGTGTAGGGAGAACCTACAAGATTTCTATTCATCAACACAATAAGCATACATCATTGCTTAATAACACTCATGTAGACTTCTACTTGTGAAACCTATGTTTGTCTTCCTTGAAAATCCCATTTATTGATATGAGGCTTCTTCATCATCCATTGGTCTCTATCACAGTCCAAACATGTAAGTCTCACTTGGGTTGCAATCAAAATTCTCATCTCCTCCAAACCCTCTTTTAGTATTGTAACCTGGATAATCATTCAAATTAAATTTCACTCTTTTTATAAACTTGAGGCCACTAAGAGAGGCCAGAGAAATTATATTCCACTCACAATGGAACCCATTTGATTTGTGAGAGATATGGATTTCTCCCACTTTTGAAAGCATCTTCTTGGCATTCCGGAAGAACAAGGTGACCAACATTCGGTGTCGACTGCACATGTAAAAAAATAAATAAATAAAATTAATTGCAATAATATCCAAAAACCATTCACTTCTACAAAAATTGTGTACATATAAATTAGCTAGAAAATTGGAAAAATTGCTTCAGAATAAGAGTTGTATTTTCATATGAAATGAGAGATATACACATGGGAGTATTGGTGTAGGACATGCCTCTGGGGAGAGACCAATTCCCCTATAATGATATTCTAATTCTAAATGGAGACAACTAGGTAAGGTCAAGGTACCCATGATCTATAATTGTGGATCTAGACCTAGTAAATTGAAATTTTGCTATCCTATAGCTATATTTAAGAAAGGAGTAAATCTAGTAGATTTATGCAATCTAACTGTTCAGGCCTCAATAACCAATCAATCTACTAATGCGGAGTTTGGATCTTGAGAATCTCGACCATTGACAACGATAGACAAGATGGAAACTTCATACATTTTCTCCACATTAAATTCTACACTCATAGGAGTTGATATATACCCCAAACATGAAAACTGGATTTTCTAAATTGGAATCTTAGAATGCTATATTAGGTGGGGAGTCACATGCATCTCTATCTCTTTCTTTCACAAGGTGGGGGAGTAACCAAAGTTATAATGTGTTAAATTCCTTCATTCCAAACAAACATTTACCTCTTTTGAGACTCACGCGGCTCGTTTTTAAAAAAACCAGCATAGGGGAAGTTAAAGACAATCCGATCAAATTTCATGCTCTTGAGAATCTGATGGCCTGACATATTTGTTGCATCCAGCCCATGAAGAACCATACATCCTCTGCTCTTCAAACCATTGATGTTAGATATGGCATTGCAGTAGTTTTCCTCTAAGAAGCCTGAAATACAAACGCCAATGTTACATAATAGCCACTACCATTTAGAGGGTTACTTGTCTTGTAATTTTAGTAATACCCCATATGAAACCAATTCATATGATATGGAAAGGTAAGTCTAGCTACTTGGATCAGAATAAGATTGTGCTAACACAACCCAAGGAAGGAAAAAGATTTATCCTCCCAGAAGCTAAAAGATACACATGACAGACAAGATAAGGAAAATATGAAAAAACATTTCCAAACTTCTTGGTTGAGCTTCTACTTCCATAGTTTTCTTGTCAGTGTTCTATATGGGAGGATTCAAATTTTAAGCTCCAATGGTTACAGAACATTTTCTAATGCTGACTTGCCAATAGGAGGATGGAAATTTCATAGTAACTCCTCCTTAAGGACCATTACATGACACTGGCACCTAATAGAAATCTCATCCTCCCATAGATTTTTTTTCCCAATTGGGTAAGATAAAATTCATAAACTAACAGTCTTTACAGATATAATTAGAAAGTATATGAGAGAAAAGAAGATTTTCTCATTCAAAATAGTTGTTCCATAGAAACTATAGAGTAAAATGGGTTTTGTTCTATTCAAACTGTGAAGCGATTGGTTAAGAAAAGACAAATTTGATTCATGTTCTACAGAAAGAGGGCAAAGAAACAGAGATGGGTTCTTCCAAATCTCAACAAAACAACCAAAATTAACTATTGATTATATATTACTCAGAAGTTAAACTTATACCTTTTGAATTGAGAGAAGTGGCTACCATGTTATTAGCAGAACCAAAAACCTTGGCCAAACAAGCAGAGAAAGAGAAATCTCCCTCCCCAACCAGCAGTATCTTGTGAGAACTGTAGTAGTGCTTAATTCTTCTTTCTTTTCGCTTGGCTCTTCTTTTCCTTCTCTTTGCTCCTGAACCATCTTTTGGAACAGTAGAGACATCAAGGGTAGGTTTAATCTTTTCTGCAGCCTCAACCCCACTATCAACAATGATAGTTATTACCCTTTCATCTTCTGATACCCTGGTCTCCGGTGACCCAGAGACAAGAGGAAATGGCTCTGCTGCATCTTCTCTGACCTTTTCATCTTCTGAAATCCTGGGCTTTGAGTCAACAGAGACAAGAAGATATGGGTCTACATCTTCTCTGGCTCTTTCATCTTCTGAAACCCTGGTCTTAGGGTCAACAAAGAGAAGAGGAAATGGTTCTGCATCTACTCTGACCTCAGCATCAGTTACAGGTTTAATCTTTTCTACAGCCTCAACTACATTGCCAACAATGATAGTTATTACCCTTTCATCTTCTGATAACCTGGTCTCTGGGCCACCAGAGACGAGAGAAAATGGCTCTGCTGCATCTTCTCTGACCTGATCAGCATCAGTTATAACAATAACTACTGATCCTTCATCTTCTTCTAAAACTCTGGTCTTTCCATAACCAGAGGTAGGATGAATTTGCTTAACCTCTTCACAGTGATCATCAGGTGCGTGATATACTTTCTGTTTTCTTCCAAATATGATGCTTCTGAGGTTGGATAGGACCTGATCCATTTCAAATAAGAAGCTTCTCAGGTTGAAAAGGGTCTGAACCAGTAATCTTGTTTCCTCTTCTTTGATTTCTCAGACCAGAAAACACAGCGAGGAAGAGGAACTTAGTGAAACATTTATAGATGCTCATCGTCTACTAATGTGAAATAAACCATTGTGAGTAAGCTAAGGTCAATTGCCAAGAATTAATGGGAAAGTGAGGAACACAGTACAGGGTTTGATTTCTATGCAAATATAAAAAATGTATGTCTTTCTTTAAATGTACTAGATAATAATGTTGTGGTGGGGTAACCTTATCTACTCTCAGCTCTTTGCTTATCACTGAAGAAAAAAAACGTTCAGTTGAGAGAGAGAGAGAGAGAGAGAGAGAGAGAGATTCATAATGTGTATGAGATGGGAATGGAGGTGGTGGCAGCTGTAATACACTAGTATGGATCTGATTCGGCTTCTCTCCAATTCATCAAGAACTCAATCAGTGATCAATGGATAGGAAGATCCTAGACATACATTCAAACGCATGAGGTGAACGGATCATGTTCACATATGAGAATATTTTTGTATATTCTTGATCCGTGGATATAGAATCTATTAAATGAATAAAGAGAAAATTGATTCTATATTCACGGAGCAAGACCATTCTTGTACGTGAACATGATTCGCTCTCATACATGAGGGTATATTTCGAGAGCAGATTAAGTCCTCATATGAGAATGATTCTCGTATGGGACTGATCTTCACAGATGAAATCTACCCAACAAACAACTCTGTGGTAGATTCCATCTATGTGGATCATTCTCATACGAAAACTTAATCCACATTTCATATCTCCAGGTTCTCTTTAGTTGATGGAATATTAATTAAGTGTCCAATTAATTATAAATGATCTTTTTTCAGACATCATTCAATTTTGGATTGGGATTCTCTCCATCCACTCTCCCCCTACCCTCCCATCTAGGTCTGCATACCCTTAAGCGTTTAGCCCCATGCATTTATATCTGATTGGAGGGTAGTTGAAAGGTAAATCATTGGAGAAGATGCCAACTTCAAGATTGAACAAAGGATTTTGCCAGAGGCCCTTCAACTTCAAATCAAAGGAGAGAGAGTGACAGCCGCGTATAATTGGAGTCCCCTAGCCGCGTATGATCCGAGTCCACCTATTCAACTTCAAGATTAAAGAGGGCCCATTGCTCTCTTTTATGCTCTGTTTTGTCTCTTGGGATACTTGTTGACTCAGGGTACTGGTCGTCGTTGGTAATTTCTTGCGGGGTTGGTTTGACACAAGATTTTGTCTTTAACCATAGATGATTGCCCATCAGTTTCCTTCCTCACAAGTCACAACATCCTAGTCATCCGTTCCTCAGGATTCTCTCTCTCTCTCTCTCTCTCTCTCTCTAAACATTTTTTTTTACTTAATTTCTTTTCACCCATGGTGAATGACGAATCCCCTCACCATGGCAGTCGGTACCATCAAAGTAGTTTGGATCGAGAGGGTTGATTTTGACTTTGTCAATGGGACATGAGAGTGTAACAAAAGGATGAAAAAGGCTAGGCTGGGTGAGTAGTTACATCATAAATTGAGATTTTTCCTTCTCTATTGGGAAAGGAAACTTCTTTTTTTTTTCTAATAAATCGAAAGAGATGAGTTATTGGTTTTTTTACTAGAATTATGAAGTATCGTTTGCAATGTTGACAACCTCTCCTTTGATTTCTTTTAGAAAGGAGGCATGAGAGAGACTTTTTATTTTTATTTTATTTTTCTAAGAGACCAGGTTATTTTTGAAAAAGAAGAAGAAAAAAATTAAAAGGTAAAGAAGATGGCATATATCCAACCAAACTACAATAAAAAATGCGAAAAGTGAACCCTCACATGACCATCAATAAGAACTCACAAAATTTATTTAATAAAACGAAATCTAGGTCTTGAGGATACATCTATAATAAACTTCTTGTTTAAATGGAAAAAAAGAACCATCATACTAATGATTCTAATTAAAAATTCAATAATAAATTTTGCTTCCTCAAATAATGAATGATTTTTCATTCAATTGAATCAACTAAAGGCCCAAGTGAAATTCATTCGTGCACCACGAACAAGAGATTACACATAGCTTGAATGACTAGACTACTAGAGTGACCACGGTTACTGAGAAAGATTTTTTAGTGGGAAAGATTAATAATAATTTTTGTATATTAATATTCTTAAAAACTGTTAAAAATTGTTAGGATTTAAGTTGTCCTGTTGCATGCAACATGTTAGACACAGAATCAAAACTTGGAAATAACCTCTCAAGCCTTGTAATATTATTAGGAGTCCCATGCATTTATATTGTTCTTTGTTTTTTTATTATTAATATTCTTAAAAATTAAACCAAATATAGCCAAATCATTCTTCCTTACACCATGAGCAAGTTGGTAGATGACGTTCATTGATGACGAGGGATTGGTTGTGACCACATGAAAGGGTCCCATAAAAGGTACCCTCCGTCAGAATTTATTGGAATCCATTTTTCTGTCCCATCATGATCTTGACTCCTAAACCCGGGAATGGGGTTGGCCTAATGTTTGTTTTTTCTTACTAAAAAATAAAAAAAAAGAACCCTTGCTTTTGGGTTTGGGCCCCGAATTTGATAATTTCTGTTTTATTTCTACATTATATATTAGGGAAGGGAAAAGGCTCTCTCTTAAACCCAAGGCGTACAGTGGCCCCCCATTTATTACTAGACAAGAGACATTATTTATTGAAACTAAGACATCGGCCGACACAGCCAATGGGAATGCGTACACGAATATTTTCAGCATGAGACAACATTGCCTTTCCACACCCGCAATAATTGAGCGTAGATATACATTAAGCGCATTCTTTTCACACCAAATTGTCTCTAGGCGTAAAGACAGCTACCTAGAAAGGTAACCTTTTTTTGTTATCATTTATATTTTCTTAATCAGCCCCAATAGGCCACTATTGTAATATACTAAGTTTATCTTAAATTCTTGATCCATTTTGAAGATTGTTTCACTCTGATATATTTTTATGGTGATTTAAATGAAATTTTTTTCTGAGATCTGTGATAGAAGCAGAGAGTTGGGTCTGGAGCCCAGTACTAATTTCTTATGGGGGTGCGAGGGCTATGCCCCGCAGTATGGTTCGACTTGTGACTTGCGATTTGGAGGAGTATATAATGTACTATAATCTTTGTTGAACAAGTCATTGTAATTTTGGGGTTTTTTCGAGCTAGGGTTTCAGGGTGAGTTTTCTCCCGGTTGCTTAGGTGTAATCTTTCTTTTACATAATAAAACATCTTCTTCTTCACCCGAGGACGTAGCACACTACATTAATGTGTCAACCTCGTTAAATCTCTGTGTTGTGCGGTTAATTTTGTTTATTTTTTGCATTTATTGGTATTTGCTCTAACATAATACTAAGATATATGGCAACCCAAATAAGATGGAATTGGGTCAGGTTCGATCCAATCTTGATACAAATTAATCCAGATCGAATAGAAATACTCTTGGATTCATTTTATTTTATTATCCATGACAATCTACCAATATGATATTGATTAAGAATAAGAATCAGGCAAAGCTAATACCAATACTATTCGAACGATCCTGACCGATCCAATCCAATTCCTTAAACAAGGGTGTTGGTCCTTATGCATCTGCTGTTGGTAGTTTGATGTATGATCAAGTTTGCACATGGCCTGACATTGCCTATGTTATTAGTATACTTGGGAGATATTTGAGTAACCCTGGTGAAACGCATTGGATAGCTACTAAGAAAGTCATGAGATATTTGCAGGGTACTAAGGATTTTATGCTTACTTATAGAAGAACCGATTCACTTGATGTAGTCGGTTACAATGACACAGATTTCACTGAATGTCTAGATGACCTCAAGTCTACTTCTGAATATGTTTTTGTGATGGTAGGTGGGGCTATATCTTGGAAGAGTGTCAAGCAGACACTCACTGCATCTTCTACTATGCAGGCAGAGTATGTCGCGTGTTATGAAGCCATTGTTCAAGCTTTATGGTTAAGGAATTTTATTTCAGGGCTACAGATTGTTGACTCTATATCTAAACCATTGAGGATGTTCTGTGACAACTCAGTTGCGGTTCATTTCTCTCATAACAGTAAAAGTACTTTAGGCTCTAAACACATTGATATTAAGTATTTTTTGGTCAGAGAGAAAGTTCAAGAGTCACAGATTACAATGGAGCAGATTGCTATAAAAAACATGATTGTAGATCCTCTTACTAAGGGTTTGACTCCAAAATTCTTTCAAGAGCATTCACTAATATGAGACTTGTTAGTTCTTTTGATGTATTTTATTAGTGGGAGTTTTGCTCAATATGTTCGCATTTGACTTTCAGTTTTAGTTTATACATATGATACATTATTATTGTTCTCAAGAATATAGATGCATTTTTATTATGGTAATTTGTTTATGTGTATACACTTATTTATTTACCTCCTACAGAAAATTGAGGTTATATGTGGTGTATTTACCTCATTCGGTATTTGAGATTCCAGTCAATACACACACATTCAGCCATTAGCAAAGCCTCATTTGATTGAGGTCTAGTGCTAATGTTGTGGGACATCTGGACCCAGTCCCAATAAGCTTTTTTGATTGAAGCTTGAGCGTTTGGGAGACGCTTGTAGTTAATGAGACTTTCAGTATTTATCTCATAGGACTCATTTGGATTTTGAGCCAGGACCAATTTAGAAATAGACATGATGATCACTATTGCATATTATTTTCATACCACACTTTCATACTGTTCAGCCCAATTCGGTGATGTTATGAGCACTTTAACGTGTTTGGTCTCATATCGCTTTAGATGTGATGATCAATACAGTTGGGTGTTTGTAATTCTCAATCGGACCAAAGCATTTGGTTTAAGGTGCACTCCATTCAACACTATTTTGTTTATGGCCACATTCAGTTTATCTAAACCGGAGAGTCGTTTTAAATAAATTTTAAAATCTAAAACTTGTGATATATACTGCCCAAGTGGGAGATTGTAAGATTTTCAATTAGGTGGGCTAGCATAGTCAAAGATTTGTTTCTAAAATCGGTTTAGTTGTGTTGACTAAAGATGGAGTAAGCAGAAAGAATCCAATATTATTGGTAAGTGATCTTTATGGAGATATTAGATTCTATTAACACACCTTAATGGTATGAAATATTTATTACTATGTGTGGACCTAAGGTATTGTTTCCTTAATGGGGAGAAAACCCTAATTTTATTACAGGGTTGGTCCCTATCTTCACCCCTATAAATAGTTATCGCTGATCCATTAAGTGATGCTAATGACCTAAAAGTAAAAGGGAAAGAGGGTAGACCAAACCAACATTGATCGTGTTGTACGAGGAGCATACAAGAAGACTTTGTGGAGTTCTTATTCTTCAGCCATAGATTTAGGTATGCCTAAAACGTGTATTTGTAGTGTTTATCGTACATGCTTATCGATCTCCATGAGTTGTTTTGGCATTTATTTTCTTTCACTTTACCCCCAATCCGACGAGGAGCAGTAGCACTGTCTCTCACTCGCTCTCTGTTTCTCTCTTTGTCTCTCTCTGCTTCAAGCTCTGTTTTGTTGTTTTTGGTTATTTTGCTCTGTGTTTTTGCAATGGAGGTAAAAGGGCCTGTGCTATTTGAATTTGCCTATCTCTACATAAATATGATGGCCTAAAGCCAAGTGTATCTCATTTTTACATCATTAATACCTGATAGGCCAAATATGTCCCCGTCCTTAGCACGGTTGAAGCGTGTGTACACACCAATACAGATGGTCGACATGTCACCTCGGTCTCCCCTCAGGCCTACCTACCACCTTGGTCTTCCGTCAGGCTGACCTGCCACTCGATCTCTCCTCAGGTTGACTTGCCACTTGGTCTCTCTTCAAACCGACCTGCCACCTTGGTCTCTCCTCAGGTCGACCTGCCACTTAGGCTCCCTGTCAGGCCGACCTATCACCTCGGCCCCCATTGGGTCGACCTGCCAGCTCGGTCTCCTATTGAGCCGACCCATCACCTCGGCTCGGCACAATCAAGTAAGACGCCCAAAAACATGCACATGTCCACTCCTACATTCAAGGGACGTGACCCCTGATTATAGGCTAGGACTCAATCCACTCACATCGTCAGAAGTGTCCACCCTTCTCACGGCTTGTGCCTTCAGGATAAGAAGGGAATATTCCCGAAACATGCCTTGGAATCCAGAATATTCTCGGAATTATAGAGCCATTCTCCTCAAGAACTCTATGCATAAACATGACTCTTCATAAACGACTCTCCTTCTCTCTCCATCAGCAATCTATAAATATCAAGGTAAGCCTCCATCACAAGGAATCGATCACTTCTTTACTGAAAAACTCTCTTAAGTATCTGCTGTGGAAAGATCAGACTTAGGCATCGGAAAGTCACCCATCGAGTCAGCCTGGCTCTCCCGTATCTTCTCTTCTGTACAAGTTTGCTGAAGCATCAAGAGCTGCAAGGAAGATAGGCTGATCAATTTTTACCGCATCAATACCTATGACCAAACTAATGCTTGGAATGAAGTCTCACAATGAGAAAAAACTTTGCAAAAGAAAATTACACCACCGGTCAAAGGCTCCGTTTGTTTCGGCTTGGAAAATTTTCCCTGTAACATTTTACGATAAAATCATATAGCTTCATGGTGGAAAATTTTACCAATAGCCTTGCATTTACCGAAAAATAATTTTACCTAGAAAACTGCCGTAAAATGTAGCCGGTAAAACAATTGTTATCGTTCTCGATAAAATGGATTGAAAAAAAAAAATGAGACTAGGCATCTGTTTTCCCCGCAAATGTCTCCTGCTTCATCACTCCTTCTCTTCCATCTTTGGATCTACAACCTCATATTTCTCTGAATTTCCTGGTTGGAGGAAGATCTTTCTCACTTTTCTCTGAATTCCTGGTTGGAGGAAGATCTCGTCGCTGCTTTTTCTTGTCACTTCTTTTCCACTGCATTTTTCACTTATTCAGTTCAATCACAATCGTGAGGATCGAAATCTGTTGTAGCAGAGGGAGAGGGAGAATAAGAGAGGATATGGAAGAGAAGTCTGCAACAGAAACGGTGGAAGATCGATTATTGCCTTCCGCCCTACTCATCGGCGACTCTGCGGCTGGCAAATCTCAGATTCTTTCTCGCCTTAATTTCACTGGAAGGGATAAATTTGAGTGAGCAAACTGACCTTTGAAGTTCATATTCTTTGCTTTGGATAAATAAAATCAAGCCTAGATTTTTTTCAAGGTCCTCTTTGAAACTTCTGATTCGTCTTCTGCTACTGCTTCTTTCTCCTCTGGAAGATCGATACGCAAAGTCTTCTATCTATTTCCTTCTCTTCATATTCTCTTAGCTTTCTTTTCTTCTCTTTGTGTTTCTCTTCAGATTGTACTCTGCTGTCTGCTATCGTCGTGTATAATAGAACAAACAGAGCTTTCAGCCAAGTTTGCAGAAAACTTGAAACAGAGACGAGGTGCTCTTCCCTCCTGCGTTCGTAGGGTTTAAGACATTTTCAATTTATGAAAGCTGGATTTGGTTTTCCATGGCACAGCCTATTAAATTGCCTTTGCCATCTACGATTGTACATAGGGGTGTCAATCAGTCGGTCCGGTTCGGTTTCGATCCGGGTTGAGTTGGTTTCGGTGTGGGAAAGTTGAAATCAAAACCGAACCAATAAGGAAATTCTGGTTTCGGTTTGGTTTCGGTTTCAATGCGGTTTGATTTCGGTTTGTCTTCGGTTTCTTAAATTAATTTGTAACCGGGTTGGTTTTGGTTTTTGGTCCAGTTTAGATTCGATTTTCCATACAAATATTTACAAAACTATGCAAATTTTTATTTTTTTAATGAATTTTGGAGTGTTTTGGTTTTTTACCGATTTGGTTTCGGTTTCGGTCTGGGTTTTGAGCCGGTTTTGGTTTGGTTTCGGGTTCATCTGGTTTTCGGTGCGGTTTGATTTGGTTTTGGGGTTGTAATACTCCAAACCGAACCGACCCAATAAGGCTTCGATTCGATTCGGTCCGTATTGTTATCGGTTTGGTCCGGCCAATTTTACCGATTCGGTTTAAGAATTGACACCCCTAATTGTACAAGAAGATGTGACACAAAATTACAATCAATCTGATCTGGAAATACTTTGAGGTATTCAAAGATGCACACCAGGTGTTTGATAAAATAGCTGAACCAAAAGGTTATATAATATGAACAATCATATTGAAAATTTGTATTTCATATTTTACCACTTCCGAAACAAACATGGGTAAATTTTCAAAATGTAAAATTTTACACGTAATCTCCGAAACAAACGGAGCCTTAACAAAATAAAATAAACCCTTCCGTGACTTCCATACCAATCTAAAACCAAGTCAAGTTTTGGGATTACAGCCGGTCCTTATATTATTCAATTCTTCAAAAGCCACATGTAACACATCAAGACTGGTATTCCCTGGGTGATTGAACTAAGAAAAAAATCGTCTGCAATTTCGATCTCGTACAATTTAGTACAATACCACCTTCAGGCAGTGACACGTGTGTTGATACCAATACAATGGTCCAAATCTAATTTAAATGCCTCTTCACTGATTTAATGTTTTATTAGTTGTACCAGATCTGGACCATTGTATTGGTATCAATACACATGTCACCGCCTGAAAATGGTATTACACGAAATTATACGAGATCGAAATTGCAGACGATTTCAACCCGACTGAACTATCGATGACATGTATTTAAATCTTCATGAAATAGTCTGAACTTGATTTTTTACAAGATTTCTTTGTTTTGGGAGCACATGGATGTCCACAAGATCCATAAAAGCAATCATTTTTTCTTCTGAAAAATTACTGCTCCATTTGGGTTAGATGTGATGTGAAGTGAAGTGAAATAAAAAATAAATAAATAAAATCGAAAGTTTGTAAATATTATTAGCAACAATCGTGTAACAAATTCAAAATCAAAAATTTCAGTCAAAATTGTAATGAACATTTTTTCACCTCATAAGTGAATTTATATAAAGTGTTTGTCAAACGTTGTTTTTGTTCTTTTCCTGTTCTAAGGATATTTTTGAAATAATTTTACCAAACACTGTTTCTATTCCACTAGAGTGTTCTCATAGCATGGAATCGAAAATGAACACTTCTGTAAAAAAACAATCTCCATGAATAGAAGTGTTGTCAAACGGCTCCTAAGAGATAGCATTCTTTTCACACCAAACTATATCTAGGCATAAAGGCAGCTAGAAGGGCAACGCTTTTTCTTTTTTTTCTTTTTGCCATCATTTCTACTTTCTTAGTCATTCCAATAGGTCACATTGTAATATGTTAAGTTTGTCTCAAATTTTTAATCCGTTGTGAAGATTGATCCACTCTGACATATTTTTGTGGAGACTCGAATGAGAAATTTTTCTGAGATCTGTGATGGAAGCAGAGGGTTAAGCCTAGAGCCCAATACTAATCTTGTATGGGGGTGTGGGGGTGTAGACCCGATGGATCGACCTGTGACTTGGAGGAGTATATAATGTATTATCGTCTTGTTAAGCAAGTCATTGTAATTGGGGGGGTTTTTTCGAGCTAGGGTTTCAGGGTGAGTTTTCTCACTACTGCTTGGATGTGCTTTCTTTTCTATATAGTGAAACATCTTCCTCTTCGCCCAAGGACGTAGCACACCATATCGGTGTGTGAACCTTATTAAATCTCTGTGTTGTACGGATCTGATTTTGTTTAGTTTTCATATTAATTGACGTTTGATCTAACATAATACTAAGATATATAACAACCCAAATAAGATGGAATCGGGCCAGGATCGATCCAATCTTGATACAATTTAACCCAGATCAGATAGATATACCCCACAATTCATTTTATTATTTTTATTTTTTTCTTATCCATAACAATCTACCAATATGATATCGACTAAGAATCGGGATCAGTAAAGGCTAATACCAATTCGATCCGAACGATCTTGACCAATCCAATCCAATTCCTCAAACATGGGTGCTAGTCCTTGCCAACTGAGCTATCCCCCTGGGGTTATAATAACCAAATTAATTACTTCTAGATATGAATATTGGAAATAGTTGCTGTGAAAGAAAACTTTTCAGCCTTACCATGATACAAAGATCTGCACAAACTCATGGAAGGTTTAGAGAGAGGACTTATCCGGTCCCATATAATATTTGGGATAAAGTAAATAAATAAATAAATAAAGTAAAAAAAGTAAAAATATAAAAATAAAATTAGAGAGAGGACCAATAAGGTTTGGTATCACAAGTCGATAACATTAAATTTAGCCAGAAATGTATATATGCTGATATTAGTCTGCTTCATCATCCATTGGTCCAAACATATAAGTCTTGCTAGGATTGCAATTGAAGTAGAAATCGCTCCCAAATCCATATTTAGTGCTGTAACCTAGATAATCATTCAAATTAAACTTCACTGCTTTCATAAAATTGAGGCCACTAAGTGAGGCAAGAGATACTATATTCCATTCATAATGGAATCCTACAGATTTGTGGGAAATATGGATTTCTCCCTCTCTAGAAAGCAGCTTCTTCGAATTCTTGAAGAACAAGGTGACCAGCTTTTGGTGTCGACTGCATATGTAAAGAAACAAGGAAATAGAATTAGCTACAAAAAAACCAAAAAGAAAAAAAAAATCCAGCATTTGTAACTGAGCTAGAAAATTGGATATGTTTCATACTAGGTCCGATAAATTCATCAGGTGAGACTGCGTAGATTTGCCCCTTCCAGACCCTGCACTAGCGGGAGCCTTATGCACGGGTTGCTCTCTAATTGTATTATGTTCGATCAATGAGACTGCATGCCTTGATGAGACGACCCCTCATCCAAAATGCAATGGAAAGAGGTGTGTGCTGTATATATAATAATATAACTAATAGGAACTCTTAGTTAAAGACAACTGCTGGTTGCAATCTAAATCAGGGCCAAATAGCCAATCAATCTGGTAAGGCCAAGTTTGGATCTTAAGAATTCAGAACATGCATTGAGAATCTATTCAGTTTTATGTTTGAATCAATTGAAATTGATAGCAATGATGGGAATAACAAACATTTTTTTTATCAACATCCAATTCCATACTCAGAGAAGTTGATATATACACCAAAGTTGGAGGATAAATCAACAACCCATGCATGAAAAATGAAAACTGGCTTGTGTTTTTCAGAATCTTAGGACATGTTTAATATACATTATCAGAATAAATTTTGAGTTTAGAACGCATTATGAAACCCAATTCTTCTCTATTTTCTCATTACATAATGCGTTCTAAACTTAGAATCTATTCTGAGGATGCATACCAAACAAAGCACTGGAATGCATACGTGAACCCATTATGAAACTCTCTCTCTCTCTCTCTCTCTCTCTCTCTCTCTCTCTCTCTCTCTGTGTAAATAACCAAATAAATGATTCAAAGCCATAAAAAAAAATCATTATGAGTCCTATCCAAAAGTGTAGCAGTACTGCACGAGGATCTCTTTACTGCAGGGTCTAGGAGGGGCATATGTATGAAGACTTATCCTCGCTTTGCAAAAGAGGTTGTTTCCTGATTCGAACCTATAATAGAGAATAAAAAAGAAAAAAGAAAATATAAAGAAATGTGCTTTTTTTTCTTTTAATTATTTTTACTTATTTATTAATTTTTTTTTATGCGAAAGGATAGCTTGTCATTTGTCTTTTCCTCACTCTCTCTTACAGGGTAGGGGATAACTGAAATCACAATGAGTTATTCGTGCCAAACAAAAATTTACCTGATTTGGTTCTCCCGCGATTTTTTCTTG
This sequence comes from Macadamia integrifolia, assembly GCF_013358625.1. Taxonomy (NCBI): domain Eukaryota; kingdom Viridiplantae; phylum Streptophyta; class Magnoliopsida; order Proteales; family Proteaceae; genus Macadamia; species Macadamia integrifolia. The sequence continues at coordinate 11,716,930 of NC_056568.1, read as the reverse complement.
AACCAACCAGCATAGGGGAAGTTGAAGACAATCCGATCAAATCTCATGTCCTTGAGGAACTCATGGCTTGACATAGTTGTTGCATCCACTCCATGAAGAACCATACATCCTCTACTCTTCAAATCATTGATGTTAGACATGGCCTTCCGGTAGTTTTTCTTTAAAAAACCTGAAACACAAACTCTATTGTTGCATTAAAACCATTACCATTTAAAGGGCATATATTTATATCGTACGAAGACCCAAAATGAAAAGTAATTCATACAAGATGGTGAAGGCAAAGTATAGATACATCAAACAGAATACGATTGTGCTAAAACAACCAAAGGGATGAGAGAAGAGATTTTTGCCAAAGTTACACATAATTAGGAAGTAAATGAGAGGAGATTTTTACCAAAGCAGAACAAAATTAAAAGAGTAAAAGTGGGTTATGAATGTCTAGGAAAGACACATTTAATTCATGGATTTCTACCAAAACAGAGATGGGTTCTTCTAAATTTCAACAAAACAACAAAAATTAACAATTGATCTAACTAAAATTTTGAACTTATACCTTCTGAATCGAGAGAAGTAGCAACCATGTTATTAGCAGAACCAAAAGCCTTGGCTAGACAAGCAGAGAAAGAGAAGTCTCCCTCCCCAACAAGTAGTATCTTGTGAGAACAGGAATAGTGTTTTATCCTTCTTTCTTCTTGTAAATCATCTTTGGAAACTGTGATCCTGTCGCCAGTAGAGATATGAATAATATGTTCAATCTTTTCTACTACCTCAACACCATTATCAACAATGCTAACCCCCCTTTCATCTTCAGAGACCTTGGTCTGATGTCGGTAAACAGAGGCAGGAGGAAATGGGTCTGCTACATCTTCCCTGACCTTTTCATCTTCTGAAACCCTGGGCTTTCGCTTGGCTCTTCTTTTCCTTCTCTTTGCTCTTGAACCGTCTTTTGGAACTGTGATCTTATCACCAGTAGAGACATCAAGGGTAGGTTTAATCTTTTCTGCAGCCTCAAGCTCAACCCCACTATCAACAATGATAGTTATTACCCTTTCATCTTCTGATACCCTGGTCTCTGGTGACCCAGAGACAAGAGGAAATGGCTCTGCTGCATCTTCTCTGACCTTTTCATCTTCTGAAATCCTGGGCTTTGAGTCAACAGCGACAAGAAGATATGGGTCTACATCTTCTCTGGCTCTTTCATCTTCTGAAACCCTGGTCTTAGGGTCAACAAAGAGAAGAGGAAATGGTTCTGCATCTACTCTGACCTCAGCATCAGTTACAGGTTTAATCTTTTCTACAGCCTCAACTCCATTGCCAACAATGATAGTTATTACCCTTTCATCTTCTGATAACCTGGTCTCTGGGTCACCAGAGACGAGAGGAAATGGCTCTGCTGCATCTTCTCTGACCTGATCAGCATCAGTTATAACAATAACTACTGATCCTTCATCTTCTTCTGAAACTCTGGTCTTTCCATAACTAGAGGTAGGATGAATTGGCTTAACCTCTTCACAGTGATCATCAGGTGCGTGATATACTTTCTGTTTTCTTCCAAATATGATGCTTATGAGGTTGGATAGGACCTGACCCATTTCAAATAAGAAGCTTCTCAGGTTGAAAAGGAACTGAACCAGTAATCTTGTTTCCTCTTCTTTGATTTCTCAGACCAGAAAACACAGCGAGGAAGAGGAACTTAGTGAAACATTTATAGATGCTCATCGTCTACTAATGTGAAATAAACCATTGTGAGTAAGCTAAGGTCAATTGCCAACAATTAATGGGAAAGTGAGGAACACAGTACAGGGTTTGATTTCTATGCAAATAAAAAAAAAAAATGTGTCTTTCTTTAAATGTACGAGAAACTAATGTTGTGGTGGGGTAACCTTATCAACTTTCAGCTCTTTGCTAACCACTGAAGAAGAAAAGTTCATTTGAGAGAGAGAGAGAGAGAGAGAGAGAGAGAGTAGTGTTTCATAATGTGTATGAGATGAGAATGGAGGTGGTGGGAGCTGTAATACACTAGTACGGATATGATTCGGCTTTTCTCCAAATAATCAAGAACTCAACCAGTGATCAATGGATAGGAGGATTCTGGACATGCATTCAAATGCATGAGGTGAATGGATCATGTTCACGTATGAGAATATTCATATATATTCTTGATCCATGGATATAAAATCTATTAAATGAAAAGAGAGAAAATTGATTCTATATCCACGGAGCAGGACAGTTCTTGTACATTCTTGTACGTGAACCTGATTCGCTCTCATACATGAGGGTATATTTCTAGAGCGGATTAAGTCCTCATATGAGAATGATTCTTGTATGGGAATGATCTCCACAGATGGAATCCACCCAACAAACAACTCTGTGGTGGATTCCATCTGTGTGGATCATTCTCGTACGAGAACCTAATCCGCACTTCATATCTCTAGGTTCTCTTTAGCTGATGAAATATTAATTAGGTGCCCAATTAATTATAAATGATCTTTTTCCAAACATGATTCTACTCATTCAATTTTGGATTGGGATCCTCTCTATCCACTCTCCCCCTACCCTCCCATCTAGGTCTGCATACCCTTGAGTGTTTAGCTCCATGCATATATATGATTGGAGGGTAGTTGAAAGGTAAATAATTGGAGAAGATGCCAACTTCAAGATTGAACAAAAGATTTTGCCAGAGGCCTTTCAACTTCAAATCAAAGGAGACAGAGAGACAGCCGCGTATAATTGAAGTCCCCTAGCCGCGTATGATCCGAGTCCACCTATTCAGCTTCAAGATTAAAGAGGGCCCATTGCTCTCTTATATGCTCTGTTTTGCCTCTTGGGATACTTGTTGACTCAGGGTACTGGTCGTCGTGGGTAATTTCTTGTAGGGTTGGTTTGACACAAGATTTTGTCTTTAACCATAGATGATTGCCCATCTGTTTCCTTCCTCACAACAGCCTAGTCATCCGTTCCTCAGGATTCTCTCTCTCTCTCTAAACATTTTTTTTTGGCTTAATTTTTTTTCACCCATGGCCATGGTGAATGACGAATCCCCTCACCATGGCAATCGGTACCATCAAAGTAGGTTGGATGATTGATTTTGACTTTGTCAATGGGACATGAGAATGTAGCAAAAGGATAAAAAAGGGTTAGGCTGGGTGAGTGGTTACATCACAAATGGAGATTTTTCCTTCTCTATTGGGAAAGGGGATTTTTTTTTTTTTTTTTCTCATAAATCGAAAGAGGTGAGTTATTGGTTTTTTCACAAGAATTATGAAGTATCGTTTGGCAATGTTGACAACCTCTCCTCTGATTTCTTTTAGGAAGGAGGCATGAGAGAGACTTTTTATTTTTATTTTATTTTTCTAAAAGACCAGATTATTTTAGAAAAAGAAGAAGAAAAAAATTAAAAGGTAAAGAAGATGGCATATATCCAACCAAACTACAATAAAAAAATGCAAAAAGTGAACCCTCACATGACCATCAATAAGAACTCACAAACGTTATTTAATAAAACGAAATCTAAGTCTTAAGGATACATCTATAATAAACTTCTCATTTAAATGGAAAAAAAGAACCATCATACTGACTATTCTAATTAAAAATTCAATAATAAATTTTGCTTCCCCCAACTAATGAATGATTTTTCACTCAATTGAATCAATTAAAGACCCAAGTGAAATTCATTCATGCACCACGAACAAGAGATTACACATAGCTTGAATGACTAGACTACTAGAGTGACTACTGCTACTGAGAAAGATTTTTTAGTGGGAGAGATTAATAATAATTTTGTATATTAATATTCTTAAAAACTGTTAAAAACTGTTAGGGTTAAGTTGTCCGATTGCATGCAACATGTTAGACACAGAATCAAAACTTGGAAATAACCTCTCAGACCTTGTAATAGCATGAGTCTCATGCACTTATATTGCTCTTTATTTTTTTATTATTAATATTTTTTAAAATTAAACCAAATCAAATATAGCCAAATCATTCTTTCTTACACCATGAGCAACTTGGTAGATGACGTTCATAGATGACGAGGGATTTGTTGTGACCACATGAAAGGGTCCCATAAAAGGTACCCTCTGTCAGAATTTATTGGAATCCATTTTTCTGTCCCATCATGATCTTGACTCCTAAACCCGGGAATGGGGTTGGCCTAATGTTTGTTTTTTCTTACTAAAAAATAAAAAAAAAGAACCCTTGCTTTTGGGTTTGGGCCCCGAATTTGATAATTTCTGTTTTATTTCTACATTATATATTAGGGAAGGGAAAAGGCTCTCTCTTAAACCCAAGGCGTACAGTGGCCCCCCATTTATTACTAGACAAGAGACATTATTTATTGAAACTAAGACATCGGCCGACACGGCCAATGGGAATGCGTACATGAATATTTTCAGCATGAGACAACATTGTCTTTTCACACCCACAATATTTGAGCGTAGGTATACATTAAGCGATAGCATTCTTTTCACACCAAACTGTCTCTAAACGTAAAGACAGCTAGCTAGAAGGGTAACGTTTTTCTGTTATCATTTCTATTTTCTTAATCAGCCCCAATAGGCTTATATTGTAATATACTAAGTTTGTCTTGAATTCTTGATCCGTTTTGAAGATTGATCCACTCTGATATATTTTTGTAGTGACCTAAATGAAATATATCAGAGTGTTTGCTCTAACATAATACTAAGATATATGGCAACCCAAATAAGATGGAATTGGGTCACGTTCGATCCAATCTTAATACAAATTAATTTAGATCGAATAGAAATACTCTTGGATTCATTTTATTTTATTATCCATGACAATCTACCAATATGATATTGATTAAGAATAAGGATTAGTCAAAGCTAATACCAATCCTATCCGAACGATCCTGACCGATCCAATTCAATTCCTCAAACATGGATGTTGGTCCTTGCCAACTGAGCTTCCCCCCCCCCCCCCCCAGAATAACCAAATTAATTACTTTTAGATTGAATATTGGAAATAGATGCTGTGAAAGAAACTTTTTCAGCCTTACTATGATACAAAGATCTGCTATGATAAACCCATGGAAGGTTTAGAGAGAGGACCAATAAGGTTTGGTATCACAACTCCATAACACTTAATGTAGCCTTCCACTTATAAATTCAGAAATGTATATATGCTGATCTTAGTCTGCTTCATCATCCATTGGTCCAAACATATTAAGTCTTTCTAGGATTGCAATTGAAGTAGAAATCTACCCCCAAATCCATATTTAGTACTGAACTTGGATAATCATTCAAATTAAACTTCACTGCTTTAATAAAATTGAGGCCACTAAGTGAGGCAAGAGATACTATATTCCATTCATAATGGAACTCTACAGATATTGTGGGAAATATGGATTTCTCCCTCTTCAGAAAGCAGCTTCTTGGAATTCTTGAAGAACAAGGTGACCAGCTTTTGGTGTTGATTGCATATGTAAAGAAACAATGAAATAGAATTAGTTACAAAAAACCAAAAATCTTTCTTTGACAAAAAAAATTTCAGCACATGTAAGTTACTTAGAAAATTGGAAATATAGTTTCAGACTAGGTCGGGTAAATTCATGAGGTGAGGTTGCATACATTTGCCCAAGTAGCAGGAGCCTTGTATATTAGTGATGTAGATGCACACCTGTGGACCCATGCAAACACATCTGGATATCTAGATAGAGATGAACTAGATCCAATTTGGATGTTTGGCTAGTAGGAGCTTTTAGGATTTTTATTATTTTAATTTTAGCTTAACATGCAATATTTTATTTTGTTAGCTTAAGTAGAAGATAGCAATTATGATTTAGTTTGGTGTCCTTTCATATTGGACTTCTTTTTCTATTTATGCCATGTAACCGATTGAAGTTAAAGAATGATATTCTCTCCCTGCAACTCTGAGTTCCATATCAGGTATTCTTTTCCTTCCCCACTGGCCCTTCATCAACTAAGTTATTCTCTAATTGTATTTTTTTGATCAATGAGACTGCATGCCTTGATGAAACCCCTCATCCAACTTGCAATGAAAAGGGGTGTCTGTTCTATATATAATGACATAACTAATAGGAATTCTTATATGAAGACAACTGCAGGCTACAATCTAATTCAGGGCCAAATAGCCAATCAATCTAGTTAGGCCAAGTTTGGATCTTGAGATTCCGGAACGTGCATTGAGAATCTATTCAGGTTTATGTTTGAATCAATTGACATGGATATCTATGATGGGAATAACAAACATTTTTTTCTCTACATCCAATTCCACACCCAGTGGAGTTGATATATACACCAAAATTGGAGGATAATCAATATCCCATGCAAAAATTTGAAAATTAGGCCATGTTTGGTATATATTATCAAAATAGATTTTGAGTCTAGAATGCATTTTGAAATCCACTTCTTCTTTATTTATTATTTATAAAATGTGTTCTAGACTCAGAATCTGTTCTAAAAAATACATATCAAACAAAGCCTTGGAATGCTGCATTTGGTTACTTCCCTGAATAATTAGGTGAAGGAAAAGTGCAAGTACATTGAAATTTAATTTTGGGCTATTTGGTTGCATTCCAGGAAATATAAAAGAGAAAAAAAAGAGTACCTTTCGATAATGGTTGTTATCCATCATTTTCTATCATAACCATTATGTGGAAAAACACTAGAAAAGATAAAGTAATGCTTTTAGTTTTCTATCTTAATAATTACCTAGGAAAACACAGTTGTCACATCTCTCTCTATGGAAAATAAGCATAATCACAATGAGTATAAAAAAAAAAAAAACATTGAGTCTTACCAACTTTTGAAAAGAAAGCTTATCATATCTAAAGGTGTACCTAGTCCTGCGAGAGATTCTCTTTACTGCAAGATCTAGGGAGAGGCATATGTACGTAGACTTATCCTTGCATTACAAAGAGGTTGTTTTCTGATTCGAACCCATTATTATAATATATATATATATATATTATTTTTTCTTTTAATTCTTTTTAATTAATTTATTTATTAGTTTATTTTTTGTGTGTTAAGGATAGTGTCATTGGTGTCTTTTCCTCACTCTCTCTCACAATGTAGGGGATAACTAAAATCACAAAGTGTTATTCACGCCAAACAAAAATTTACTTGATTTGGTTCTCCCGCAATTTTTTCTTGAACCATCCAGAATAGGAGAAGTTGAAGACAATCTGATCAAATCTCTTGTCCTTGAGGAACACATGGCTTGACGTAGTTGTTGCATCTACTCCATGAAAAACCTTACATCCTCTACTCTTCAAAGCATTAATGTTAGACATGGGCTTGCAGAAGTTTTTCTTTAAAAAATCTGAAACACAAACCCTATTGTTGCATTATAAACATTACCATTTAGAGGGCATGTCATTGTACCATAGGAAGCTCCGTCATGAAAAGTATAGCTAGTTGGAACAGAATAAGAATGTGCTAAAACAGCCCAAGGGAAGATAAATAATTAATCCTTCCATAGCCTAAATATACACATGACAGACAAGATATGGAAAGAATAACATTTCCAAACTTTTGGTTTAGATTCAACTTCATAGTATTCATATCAGAGCTTTACATGGGATGATACATACTTTGTACTCCAATGAGTCATAGTATATTTTCTAATCCTTACAATGCCAACAAGAGGATGGGAATTTCATAGTTAATTACTCCCAGAAGCGTTATATGACATTGGTAACTAAAGAAAAATTGCAGCTTTTTCAAGTATTTTGTTTATGAAATATTGCAAAGTGAAGGGCCAACAAGAAAAACACTTTCAGTTTTTGGATTTTTACCAGACAGAGAACACACAAATAAAGATGGAATCTTTCAGAGAACACACAAATAAAGATGGAATCTTTCAAATCTAAATAGAAAAAAAAATTTAAATAAAACAACCCAATTTCAGCTGAAGATGTTAAAAAAAAAAAAAAAAAAAGAGGGAAGTTTACAGGTTGCAGAAACATGCATTGGAAAAAGACTAAAACCCCTTAAGAACCTAATTAGTTCTGCTGTTTATATTGATCAAGAAACTTAAAGAGTAAAAATGGGTTTTGAATGTCAAGGAAAGACACATTTGGTTCATGGATTTCTACCAAAACAGAACAAAGAAACAGAGTTGGGTTCTTCTCAATTTCAACAAAACAACACAAAATTGACTTAAGTTCTTCCAAATTACAACGAAACAGGGCAAAATAAAAAGTTGATCTAACTCAAATTTTGAACTTATACCTTTTGAATCGAGAGAAGTAGCAACCATGTTATAAGTAGAACCAATTAAAAGAATTACTCAAATTTTAAACTCAAAGAATGATTCTTATACGGATGTTTGATCCACACTTAGACTACACTCAAAATAAAAATCAATTAAAAGAAGAGAGAATAACGTGTCAACTCTGAATCTTTTAATTGAATTTTGGGTTTCCCATTATATGTAAACAAGACAATGCAAATTTCAGAGAAATACACTCGTACCTAAATCTAGGTACTTGGGTAGAGTTCATTTTCAAGACCTAATCGTTAAGGAAATGATGCTCAAGTGCCTATTATTCTTCATATCGGATTATTCATTTTTGTTACAAGATTATTATTTTCGTCTATCGTGTGAAATCCCAGTAATATTCATCAATGATTCAATTATAGATATTTGAATCTAATAATAACTGCTTTAATGAAAGAGAAAACTCATTACATGCACCAAATCGCTTTGATAAGTATATCAAAGTGTCTCACTCACTATGCGATGTGAAATAATATGTTAATTCCAATCATTACATGAATACTCAATGGTTACATTAGAGCCTAATTAAGTCAAATACCCTTATGTGTATTGGAATGTCTATGATTATTGCACTCTTTCATAGGCCAAAATTTTTAATCCAAATTGGCCAAGTAAAAAAAAAGTAACATTAAAGATCTAAGAATAGTGAGGGGGTGAAACAGATTCTGTGAAGGAAACTTCTTAAGCATTACTTTCATATGAGGATCTTCACAAACTCATAGAAGAGTTAGCTAGGGAGGACCTATAAGAATTGGTAACTCATGCACTGCTCAAACCCATTCATGAAAATGCTAGTGAGTGTATTCTTCATCATCCATTGGTCTCTATCACAGTCCAAACATGTAAGTCTTGCTAGGATTGCAATCAAAGTTTCCATCTCCTCCAAATCCATATTTAGTATTGTAACCTGGATAATTACTCAAATTAAATCTCACTGCTTTTATAAAAGTGAGTCCATTAAGTGAGGCCAGAGATTCTATATTCCATTTAAGATGAAACCCTACTGATTTATGGGAAATGTGAATTTCTCCCTCTTCACAAAGCATCTTCTTGGCATTCTTGAAGAACAAGGTGATCAGCTTTTGGTGTCGACTGCATATATTAAAATAAATAAATGGAATTAATTACAATCACATAAAAAAAAATTAAAAAAACTTAACCCTTGGATCTAAACAAACATTTACCTGATCTGGGTCTCCCTTGACTCTTTATTACAGAAACCAGCATGGGGGAAGTTGAAGACAATCCGATCAAATCTCATACTCTTTAGGATCTTATGGCCTGACATATTTGTTGCATCCACTCCATGAAGAACCATACATCCTCTACTTTTCAAATCACTTATGTTGGACATGGCCTTGCCGTAGTTTTTCTGTAAGAAACCTGAAATACAAACCCCAGTGTTGCATTATAGACATTACCATTAGGTCGCAATGGAGTAACCTTACCTGTTATATCGAAGTCTGTCATCACTTGAAATAGACTTTGTACTAAAACAACACAAGGGAGGATGCATATTTTATGGTTGAGCTTCAACTTCCATATTTTTCTTGATAGAGTCATGAGAGGGTGCTAATATGCAGGAGGATTGAAATTTCATAGCTACATCCTTTCATACATTGGCACCTTAAAAGAAAAAAAGAGAAAGAGAATACATGACCTTCCAAATCCTTCACATGAAAAGACAAACCATATATGAAAATGACAAGCCATTGTCTTCTCTGGCTTTCAAATTACACTAGCCTTATATTAGGAGGATAGAAATCTTATCTTGCATAGGTCACAGTACTATATTTTTTGCTAAATAAACCTACATTTTTATTTAGATTAGGTCAGATAAAGTTCAGAAAATAGTTTGTTGAATAACACAGAAATAGAGAAAATAAGAGAAAATAAAGATTTCTCATTCAAAATATTTGTTCCACACAAAAGATTGTGATTTACCTATAGCCACACACAGAAAATTGTATGTAAATGTCCCATTATTTTATTGAGATCTCACAATAATGATAATAATGGGTGTAAAGGTTACAGACATGCAATTAAAATGATTAAATCTCTTTCTAGCCCAATTAGACTGCAAAATGAATGAACGGCTTGCAAGAAAAAACACATTCATTCACATACTTTTTTCAAAAGGGAACACACAAATAGGGATTGATTCTTTCAAATTCAATAGAATAACAAAAATTAATAATAAAAAACACCCAAATTTCAGCAGGTGATATTATGACAAAAATGCAAAATCGAAGTTTACTGGTTCCAGAAACATGTATTGAAAAAGGACTAGACAACCTAATTAGTTCTGCTGTTAATACTAATTAAGAAACTAAAAGAAGATTAAAAATGGGTTTAATTTGTTCTATTCAAACTGCAAAAAAATTGGCTAGGATAGACACATTTGGTTCACAGATTTCTACTGAAACAGAACAAAGAAACAGAGATGGGTTCTTCCAATATTGAACAAAACAACACAAAGTTAACTATTGATCTTTCCACAATTTTAAGTTCTTCCAAATTTCAATAAAGCAACAGAAAATTAACTATTTAATTAACTCCAATTTGAAACTTATACCTTCTGAATTGAGAGAAGTGGGGGTAACTTTATCTATTTTCAGTTCTTTGCTTAACAATGAAGAAAAATAGTTCATTTGGCCAGGGGGTTTGTTATTAATAGTGAACTAGAGTACTAGAGTACTAGACTAATTAATTGAGTAATCAACATTAAATTGGCTAAACCATATGATTGAACCAAGTTCAGAATGGCCAACTTTCACATAGGACTTAACACCAAAGCTTCCAAATTCAAATAGAGAGTGGGATCACTTTACTGAGTATCTGGTTCCTAAGGTATTACATTCCCCACTTTTTTTAAACATTCCTCAAAAGCTACACAGATGGGACATCCTCTTTTTGCTTTAATGGACTTTCTTATATGAGTCTCACAGCTAATAGGGTCCAGTGGGAAGGGAATCATGTTATCCTATATCTATTTACGATTATTGTAATTAGGGGAGAAAAGGCAAGAAAAAATGAAAAAGTTGGGACGACCATCAGTGAACTTTGTTACTCCCATGGCCTTTGCTGCTCAAGTTGCCTATAATTATGTGCAACTCCACAACAATCTCCTGCTTACATCAGGTTTTCCTACAAAGATATCGAGGAAGGAATCTCTTTAACTAGTACCTAGATCAGCCATAAGGGAGGCCCAATCTGAATGAAATGTTTAAGTACTTCAACTAGTTGGTCATGTCTGATTTTAATAGTGCAAGAGTGAAGAATCTTGCTATTTAACAAGCAGTAGTTTGAAATTGACGTGGAAAGGTCTTGCCTTATTAGATAGAAACTTGCTAGAAACAATACTCTGTAAATGCTTAGTAGGAGATAGATTAATTTGACAAATAAACCCAGAATTGATATCCGGATCGATTCTGGTTTTGGATCAGGTTGGTCTAACCCTAGGTATGGCAAAAAAGACTAGTCGAATTGGATCCCGATTTAAAAACCATGGAATCAATGGTGAACTAGAGTACTAGACTAATTAATTGAGTAATCAACATTAAATTGACTAAACCATATGACTGAACCAAGTTCAGATTGGCCAACTTTCACAGAGGACTTAACTCCAAAGCTTCCAAATTCAAATAGAGAGTGGGATATGCGTAGATCACTTTGCTGAGTGTCTGGCTCCTAAGGTATTACATTCCCCACTTTTTTTAAGCTTTCCTCAAAAGTTACACAGATGGGACATCCCCTTTATGCTTTAATGGACCTTCTTATACGAGTCTCATAACTAATAGGGTCCAGTGGGAAGAGAATCATGTTATCCTATCTATTTACCATTATTTTAACTAGGGAAGAAAAGGCAAGAAAAAATGAAAAAGTTGGGAGGACCATCAGGTGAACTTTGCTACTCCCATGGCCTTCGTTGCTCAAGTTGCCTACAGTTATGTGCAACTCTACATCAATCTCCTGCTT
>NC_056568.1:11691873-11704170 GCF_013358625.1 Macadamia integrifolia | reverse complement strand
GGGTAACTTTATCTATTTTCAGTTCTTTGCTTAACAATGAAGAAAAATAGTTCATTTGGCCAGGGGGTTTGTTGTGAGAGAGAGAGAGAGAGAGAGAGAGAGAGAGAGAGGGAATTTGTTTTCTATGTAAATGCAGGACATGATAATAGGGTGCAGCATCGTGGTGGTGGTGGTAACTTTATGTACTATCAGCTCCTTGCTTAAACATCCTGGGAAAAGAAAGTTCATTTGTGTTGTGAGAGAGAGAGAGAACAGAATATGCCATAGCTACTACACAAGATTATTCTTTTAAGCATCTGATTGGCCATCAGTTCCTTACAACTGGCCAATCATATATTCCCATAATTAAAAAATCAAGTTTTCTGACTCAACTCATTGTCCTCAAAACCCAGTGACTCAGTCTAGTCATGTTTTTTTATTAATTTAAATGTATGATCATTATTATTGGCTTATTCTTGTCCAGGGGCTTAAACCATAAACTTGTTCATAGCTAGGGGATACAGTTGTCTACCATGTTCATATGACTGTCATATTATGTGCTCCATGTGATGTGATGTTAGTCAGCAAGGCACAAGTGTGAATAGATGTATGTATTGAACTGGATCATATCGGAATTTTACATACATTGCTATCAATGAATAAGGAAGAAGATTACTTTTAGTAGGTTGTGATTTGTCACCTTTTGTATTATATAATTTATATTAATAAAAGAAAACTCATTGAGGTAAATCGTTATCAAAGCAGCTCCTCCTCATTATGCCATGTGGAATGATTTGTTGATTATAATCATTAGATAAATACATGGGCTTGGATAGCCACATATCACATTTTATAGCCTAATTCAGTCAAATACCCTCCTATGTAGCCTATGTAGTGGCATGACCATAGTTAGCAAAAATGGGAAAGGTAGAAAAATGGAAACAGGCGGTATGGGCTTTAAACGTGTAGATTTCAAACAAACGAGACTAAAAAAATGTTAGTATACTCATATAAATTAAGGAATTATTATATGAATATTTGCATCTAGTGTTCAAAACAACTACAATATCTAACATTAATGCCTATACATCCCATGTCTCATAAGTTTTAAGACATATCATTGAATATCATCCAACACCAATTATAAATTCATACACCACACATGCCTATAGTCTTATTGAGCAATGTGACTAGGTTATGGTATTATTCATTGTTGTCAACATAGTTAACACACTCTCGAAGTGATATATATTCAGTTAGAGTTAGGAGTCATCACTTTAGAAATATCTTTTAGCAAATATATCAGCAAATATATCACTTTAGAAATATCTTTTAGGGTTAACTTCAAGTTGGTGAAAGAATCAGGTCGATCAGAGTTCGGGAGAGAGATATATGGTTAATTAAGTAGACATTATGTTAAAAAATCAAGTCTTAAAAAACGTCATAAAAAATGGAACATGTCTTAAACGTGTTTAGAATGGGAATGCTTGAAGTTTGCTGTTTTTTTAAGTATCTTTGGGAAGCTTATGGTAAAACGTGTTTTAAAGTGTTTGGAGAGTGAACATGACATGCATTCTCATGTATATCCAAGCCTGATTACGGCACTCCAATCATTGCACTTTGTCATAGTCTTCAATTCTTAATACTCTATTTTTCCCTAAAAAAAGTTCTTCATCCTCTATTTGGCAACAGGAAAATCTTAGTTTAAGATGAAATTCTACATGCAATTAGGGGAACTTGGTCTCTACCCATCCACATTACAGCTGCCATTATAAGGTTATTAAGGCACATTCTAAAAATTTTACTTTTAATAAAAATAAAGAAAAAGAACGCTGTCCGCCTATGCCTCTATGACCAGATATAAGTAGGCATAAAAAGACCACACGCGCTGTCCCCCACTGTCCATTGAAGGTGCCTCCGCATCCCATTGGATTGAACATTGGTGCATTAGCTACACCTTTTATGTCTGAGTGAAAGGGTCATTCTGCCTTTCAAGCTTTCCCTATAAAATACAATTAACATTAATATATTATTAATTATATTTTCTACCAAGGAAGCTTATATTGTACTCTTTCATAGTGAATTTTCCTATTTGCTGCCTAACAAACTATATTTGGGATGAAATTTTACAAGAGACACAGAAAGATTAATTAATCACTCTATTTGCACCCTATGCATATATTCTATTTGTACCAAACAAACCATTTGCACCAAAAAGGATTGTGGATATATTATCTTCATTCTCTTTTAATTATGTACCAAGTTTTAATCTAATCATGCTTTGATATCCTTCAAAATAAAAGTTTAACTTTTTAAAAAAGGTAATCGAGATTACAAAGAAAAGAATCCAATACATGGTAAGACATAAAAAATCCCAATTTATCCCTCAATTTAATGTCCTCTATTTGTATTGCTCAAAAACATGCTGTGAAGGAAACTTTAAAGCATTACCAAGATAAGCTCATCTTCACAAATTCATAGAGTTAACTAGCGATAACCAACTTAAAAAAAAAACCAACCAACCAACTAGGGAGGACCTACAACAATTGGTACTTCATTAAAATCAAGAAACGTATATCTACATTCTTCTTTTACCAATAAAAAAAAAAAAAAAAAAATATATATCTTACCTTCTACTCATAATTTCTTAAATATATGTTGGTCTACTTTGAAAATCCCCTAAATGCACAACCCTGCTAAACGCCTAAACCCATTTCATGAAAAAGCTAATGAGAATGCTTCATCATCCATTGGTCTCTATCACAGTCCAAACATGTAAGTCTTGCTAGGATTGCAATCAAACTTCCCATCTCCCCCAAATCCATATTTAGCATTGTAACCTTGATAATCATTCAAATTAAATTTCACATCTTTTATAAAATTGAGGCCCCTAAGTGAGGCCAGAGATACTATATTCCATTCACAATGGAACCCATTTGACTTGTGAGAGACATGGATTTCTCCCTCTTCTGAAAGCATCTTCTTGGCATTCTTGAAGAACAAGGTGACCAGCTTTTGGTGTCGACTGCATATGTAGAAAAAAAAAAATTAAATAAAACTAATTACAATAATATCCAAAAACCATTCCCTTCTAAAAATTTGTGTACATGTAACTTAGCTAGAAAATTAGAAAAATTGCTTCAGATTAGGTAGAGTTGTCATTTTATACGGAAGGGGAGAGAGACGCATGGGAGTGTTGGTGTAGGCCATGCTTTAGGACAGAGAACAATTCCCCTATAATGATATTCTAATTCTAACTGCAGACAACTAGGTAAGGTCAAGGAACCCATGATCTACAATTGTGGATCTAGACCTAGGATATAGAATTTTTGCTATTTAATTGATTTCCTATAGTTATAATTAAGAAATGAGTATATCTAGTAGATTTATGCAATCTAACTGATCAAGCCTTAATATCCAATCAATCTACCAATGCTGAGTTTGGATCTTGAGAATCTGGACCATTGACAATGATAGACATGATGGAAACTTCATAAATTTTTCTCCACATCAAATTTTACACTCATAGGACTATAGGAGTTGATATGTACCCCAAAGTTGGAGTATAATCAACACCCATGCATGAAACATGAAAATTAGACTTTCTAAATTGGAATCTTAGAATGATGCGTTAGGTGGGGAGTCACATGCATCTCTATCTCTTTCTTTCACAAGGTGGGGGAGTTACCAAAGTTATAATGTGTTATATTCCTTCATTCCAAACAAGTATTTACCTCATTTGAGACACCCGCGAATCGTTTTTAAAAAAACCAGCATAGGGGAAGTTAAAGACAATTCGATCAAATTTCATGCCCTTGAGAAGCTGATGGCCTGACATATTTGTTGCATCCACCCCATGAAAAACCATACATCCTCTGCTCTTCAAACCATTGATGTTAGATGTGGCATTG
This sequence comes from Macadamia integrifolia, assembly GCF_013358625.1. Classification (NCBI taxonomy): domain Eukaryota; kingdom Viridiplantae; phylum Streptophyta; class Magnoliopsida; order Proteales; family Proteaceae; genus Macadamia; species Macadamia integrifolia. Next base: position 11,700,280 of record NC_056568.1, on the reverse strand, counting down.
CTGTATTTTTCCTCTAAGAAACCTGAAATACAAACACCAATGTTACATTATAGTCACTACCATTTAGAGGGCTACTTGTCCTGTAAATGTAGTGATACCCCACAAGAAACCAATTCATAAGATGTGGAAAGGTAAGTCTAGCTACTTGGATCAGAATAAGACTGTGCTAACACAACCCAAGGGAGAAAAAAGATCTGATTAAACCTTCCAGGGACTAAAAGATACAAATAATAGACAAGGAAAATATGAAAAAACATTTCCAAACTTTTTGGTTGAGCTTCAACTTCCATAGTTTTCAAGGTAAGGTTGTGTAGTTCTCGCCCTCCGGACCTTGCACATGCTGGAGCCTTGTTCACCAGATATGCTCGAATCATATTTTAACCTCCAATGGTTATAGAACATTTTCTAATGCTGACATACCAATAGGAGGATGCAAATTTCATAGTCACTCCTCCTTAAAGACCATTACATGACATTGGCACCTAATAGAAATCTCATCCTCCCATAGATTTTTTTTCTTCCCAATTGGGTCAGATCAAATTCATAAAATAACATTCTTTTCGGATATAATTAGAAAGTATATGAGAGAAAAGAAGATTTTCTCATTCAAAATAATTGTTCCACAGAAAAGATTGTGTTTTACTGACCTTGCAGAGCCACCTAAAGAAATGTGTTTCTGTTATTGCTCTTGTTCAGAGTCTTCAGAGTTAAAGAGTACAAAATGATAACACATTTTCCCATAATTTTCTCTTGTTTCTTACAATAATGCAGATATGGGTTGTTTACTGGTTGCAAAACACATGAACTGAAAATGACTTAAAACCTCTTTTAATCAAGTTAGCTTTGTTTTTTATACTAACCAAAATGACTTAAAACCTCTTTTAATGAATGGCTTCCAATGAAATATTTATTCCATTTCATGGATGTTTTTTTCAGAAATAGAATGCACAAATGGAGATGGACTATTTCAAATTTCAATAAAACAACTCGATTTCAGCAGGTGATGTTCTGACAAAGCTGATAATTGTGGAGTTTACATCCACAGAAAAGGGACTAAAACCTCTAAAGAATCAGATTAGTGAAGTTTACATTAGTCAAGAAACAAGAGTAAAATGGGTTTTGTTCTATTCAAACTTTGAAGCGATTGATTCACGTTCTACAGAAACAGGGCAAAGAAACAGAGATGGGTTCTTCCAAATCTCAACAAAACAACCAAAATTAACTATTGATGATATATTACTCAGAAGTTAAACTTATACCTTTTGAATTGAGAGAAGTGGCTACCATGTTATTAGCAGAACCAAAGACCTTTGCCAAACAAGCAGAGAAAGAGAAATCTCCCTCCCCAACCAGCAGTATCTTGTGAGAACTGTAGTAGTGCTTAATTCTTCTTTCTTTTCGCTTGGCTCTTCTTTTCCTTCTCTTTGCTCCTGAACCATCTTTTGGAACTATGATCTCTGGGTCACCAGAGATAAGAGGAAATGGGTCTGCTACATCTTCTCTGACCTTCTCATCTTCTGAAACCCAGGGCTTTGGGTCAACAGAGACAAGAAGAAATGGCTCTAGATCTTCTCTGGCTCTTTCATATTCTGAAACCCTGGTCTTAGGGTCAACAGCGAGAAGAGGAAATGGTTCTGCATCTACTCTGACCTCAGCATCAGTTGCAGGTTTAGTCTTTTCTACAGCCCCAACACCACTGTCAACAATGATAGTTACCCATTCATCTTCTGAAACCCTGGTGTTTGGGTCACCAGAGACTAGAGGAAATGGCTGTGTTACATCTTCTCTGACCTGATCAGCATCAGTTATAACAATAACTACTGACCCTTCATCTTCTTCTGAAACTCTGGTCTTTCCATAACCAGAGGTAGGATGAATTGGCTTAACCTCTTCACAGTGATCATCAGGTGCGTGATAAACTTTCTGTTTTCTTCCAAATATGATGCTTATGACGTTGGATAGGACCTGACCCATTTCAAATAAGAAGCTTCTCAGGTTGAAAAGGATCTGAACCGGTAATCTTTTTTCCTCTTCTTTGATTTCTCAGACCAGAAAACACAGCGAGGAAGAGGAACTTAGTGAAACATTTATAGATGCCCATCGTCTACTAATGTGAAATAAACCATTGTGAGTAAGCTAAGGTCAATTGCTAACAATTAATCGGAAAGCGAGGAACACAATACGAGATAATAGTGTTGTGGTGGGGTAACTAGGGGTGTCAACCGGTCGGGCTAGTCCGGTTTCGGTCGGGTTTAATCGGGCTTGAAGACTTTCAAAGGCTGCACCATGTCCGTCCATTTAACTAATCGGGCTTAGTTATTGAGGGTATGGTACGCTTTATATTCGGTCGATCGGCCTCGGACTATAATCAGGCTATCTTAATCGGGCTTTCGTCGGGCCTTAACCGGGCTACAAACATGTTTAATGTTAAACGGATTTTATCCGGTTTTTAAACGGGCCCTCTTAAAAATGTGCTCTTATATTCCTGTCCACTCATACAAACCCAAAAAAATGATAATAAATCGATAAATGACACCAAATATAACCATTATTTAAAATGTGAACATGTCTTTACTTTTTAGTTTTTATCCTTCAATTCGGGGGTGGTAAAATAGGTATTCTACAATCATTAAAGGGTCAGGCAAGGCCGATGCACAATAGGCCGATCTCGGTTGGGCGCCCGACGGTCCAAATAGCAAAACTGAGACCGACCGTTTGTAAATGGGCCAGGCTCAAGCCTGACACGTTTAATAAATGGTCCGGGCCAGACCAGTCTATAAATGGTTGGTCTCGATCGGTTTAGTCGGGTCGGGCCACGAATTGACACCCCTAACCTTATCTACTTTCAGTTCTTTGCTTATTGCCGAAAAAAAAAAGTTCATTTGAGAGAGAGAGAGAGAGAGAGAGATTCATAATGTGTATGAGATGAGAATGGAGGTGGTGGCAGCTGTAATACACTAGTACATATATGATTCCGCTTCTCTCCAATTAATTAGGAACTCAACTAGTGATCAATGGATGGGAGGATTCTGGACATGCATCCAAATGCATGAGGTGAATGGATCAAGTTCACATATGAGAATGTTCTTGTACACTCTTGATCCATGGATACAAAATCTATTGAATGAAGAGAGAGAAAATTGATTTTATATCCACGGAGTAGGACTGTTCTCGTACATTCTTGTACGTGAACCTGATTCGCTTTCATACATGAGGGTATATCTCGAGTGCGGATTAAGTCCTCGTATGAGAATGCGGATTAAGTCCTCGTATGAGAATGATTCTCATATGAGACTGATCTCCACAGATGGAATCTACCCAATAAACAACTCTGTGGTGGATCATTCTCATACGAGAACCTGATCCACACTTCATAGCTCCAGGTTCTCTTTGGCCGGTGGAACATTAATTAGGCGTCCAATTAATTATAAATGATCTTTTTTCAGATATGATTCTACCTATTCAATTTTGGATTGGGATCCTCTCTATCGACTCTCCCTCTACCCTCCCATCTAGGTCTGCATACCTATATATATATATATATATAGATATATGATTGGAGGGTAGTTGAAGGGAAAATCATTGGAGAAGATGCGGAGTTCAAGATTGAAGTATTGAACAAAGGATTTTGCCAGAGGCCCTTCAACTTCAAATCAAAGGGGAGAGAGAGACAGCCGCGTATAATTGGAGTCTCCTAGCCGCGTATGATCCGAGTCCACCTATTCAACTTCAAGGTTGAAGAGGGCCCATTGCTCTCTTATATGCTTTGTTTTGCCTTTTGGGATACTTGTTGACTCAGGGTATTGGTCGTCGTTGGTAATTTCCTGTGGGGTTGGTTCGACACAAGATTCTGTCTTTAACCATAGATGATTGCCCCTCAGTTTCCTTCCTCACAACAGCCCAGTCATCCGTTCCTCAGGGCTCTCTCTCTCTCTCTCTCTCTCTCAACATTTTTTTGACTTAATTTCCTTACACCCATGGTGAATGACGAATCCCCTCACCATGGCAATCGGTACCATCAAAGTCGCTTGGATCGAGAGGGTCGATTTCGACTTTGTCAATAGGACAAGAGAGTGTAACAAAAGGATGAAAAAGGGCTAGGCTGGGTTAGTGGTTACATCACACATGGAGATTTTTCCTTCTCTATTGGGAAAGGAAACTTTTTTTTTTTTATTCTAATAAATCAAAAGAGATGAATTATTGGTTTTTTTTTTTACAAGAATTATGAAGTATTGTTTGGCAATGTTGACAACCTCTCCTTTGATTTCTTTTAGAAAGGAGGCATGAGAGAGACTTTTTATTTTTATTTTATTTTTCTAAAAGACCAGATTATTTTAGAAAAAGAAGAAGAAAAAAATTAAAAGGTAAAGAAGATGGCATATATCCAACCAAACTACAATAAAAAATGAGAAAAGTGAACCCTCACATGACCATCAATAAAAACTCACAAACGTTATATAATAAAAAGAAATCTAGGTCTTGATGATACATCTATAATAAACTTCTCGTTTAAATGGGAAAAAAGAGCCATCAGATGGATGATTCTAATTAAAAATTCAATAATAAATTTTGCTTCCCTCAAATAATGAATGATTTTTCACTCAATTGAATCAAATAAAGGCCCGAGTGAAATCCGTTGCTGCACCACGAACAAGGGATTACACATAGCTTGAACGACTAGACCACTAGAGTGAGGAAAAAAGAGCCATCAGATGGACGATTCTAATTAAAAATTCAATAATAAATTTTGCTTCCCTCAAATAATGAATGATTTTTCACTCAATTGAATCAAATAAAGGCCCGAGTGAAATCCGTTGCTGCACCACGAACAAGGGATTACACATAGCTTGAACGACTAGACCACTAGAGTGACCACTACTACGGAGAAAGATTTTTTAGTGGGAGGGAATAATAATAATTTTTGTATATTAATATTCTTAAAAACTGTTAAAAATTGTTATGGTTAAGTTGTCTTATCGCATGCAACATGTTAGACACAAACTCAAAACTTAGAAATAACCTCTTTTGTGAAGCAAGGGGTAAGACTACCTACACACTTATCCCTCCTAAACTTTATAGTGGCAGGAGTCGTGCACTTGGGTTGCCCTTTGTTTTTTAATTATTAATATTCTTAAAAATGAAACCAAATATAGCCAAATCATTCTTCCTTACACCATGAGCAGGTTGGTAGATGAGGTTCATTGATGACGAGGGTTTGGTTGTGACCACATGAAAGGGTCCCATAAAAGGTACCCTCTGTGAGAACTTATTTAATCCATTTTTCTATCCCATCATGATCTTGACTCATAAACCCGGGATTGGGACTAGGCCTAATGTTTGTTTTACTGACTCTTTCTTTTTTCTTACGAATTTTTTTTTAAAAGAACCCTTGCTTCTGGGTTTGGGCCCCAAATTTAATAATTTCTGTTTTATTTCTACATTATATGATAGGGAAGAGAAAAGGCTCTCTCTCCTAAACCCAAGGCGTACAATGGCACCTCAATTATTACTAAAAGACATTATTTATTCAAACTGACACATTGGCCGACACAGCCAATGGAAATGGGCACACGAATATTTTCAGCATGAGACAATGTTGTTTTTCCACACCTACAATATTTGGGCATAGGTATACATTAAGAGATAGCATTCTTTTCACACCAAACTGTTTCTAGAGATAAAGATAGCTAGTTAGAAGAGTAACGTTTTTCTATTATCATTTTTATTTTCTTAATCAGCCCCAAAAGACTTATATTGTAATATGCTAAGTTTGTCTTGGATTCATGATCCGTTTTGAAGATTGATCTACTCTGATATATTTTTGTGGTGACCTGAATAAGAAGTTTTTCTGAGATCTATGATGGAAGCAGAGGGTTGGGTCTGAAGTTCAGTACTGATCTCTTAAGGCGGTGCGAGGGCTACGCCCCGCAGTATGATTCGACTTGTCACTTGGAGGAGTATATAATATACTATCATCTTTCTTGAGTAAGTCATTATAATTTAAGAGTTTTTTCGAGCTAGGGTTTCAAGGTGAGTTTTCTCACAGCTGCTTGGGTGTAATCTCTCTTTTACATAATGAAACATGTTTTTCTTCGCCTGAGGACATAGCACACCACATCGGTGTGTGAACCTCGTTAAATCTCTGTGTTGTGTGGATCTGATTTTGTTTATTTTTCGTATTTATTGGTGTTTGCTCTAACATAATACTAAGATATATGGCAACCCAAATAAGATGGAATTGGGCCAGGATCGATCCAATCTCAATACAAATTAATCCAGATTGGATAGAAATACTCTTGGATTCATTTTATTTTTTTATCCATGACAATCTACCAATATGATATTGATTAAGAATCTGGATCTGTCAAGGCGAATACCAATCCTATCCGAATGATCCTGACCAATCCAATCCAATTCCTCAAACATGGGTGTTGGTCCTTGCCAATTGAGCTATCCCCTCAGGGGTCAAAATAACCAAATTAATTACTTTTAGATATGAATATTGGAAATAGATGCTGTGAAAGAAACCTTTTCAGCCTTACTATGATACAAAGATCTGATATGATAAACTCACGGAAGGTTTAGAGAGAGGACCTATAAGGTTTGGTATCACAACCCCATAACACTTAACGTAGCCTTCCACTTATATGCTGATCTTAGTCTGCTTCATCAAACATTGGTCCAAACATATTAAGTCTTGCTAGGATTGCAATTGAAGTAGAAATCTCCCCCCAAATCCATATTTAGGACTGTAACCTGGATAATCATTCAAATTAAACTTCACTGCTTTAATAAAATTGAGGCCACTGAGGCAAGAGATACTATATTCCATTCATAATGGAACTCTACAGATTTTGAGGAATATAGATTTCTCCCTCTTCAGAAAGCAGCTTCTTGGAATTCTTGAAGAACATGGTGACCAGCTTTTGGTGTCGATTGCTTATGTAAAGAAACAATGAAATGGAATTAGTTACAAAAAGCCAAAAATCTTTCTTTGACAAAAAAAATTTCAGCACATGTAAGTTACTAAGAAAATTGGAAATATAGTTTCAAACTAGGTCGGGTAAATTCATGAGGTGAGGCTGCATACATTTGCCCAAGTAGCAGGAGCCATGTGTATTAGTGATCTAGATGCACACCCGTGGACCCATACAAACACATCTGGATATCCAGAGAGAGATGGACTAGATCCAATTTGGGTGTTTGGCTTGTAGGAGCTTTTAGGATTTTTTTAATTTTAATTTTAGCTTAACATGCAATATTTTATTTTGTTAGCTTTAAGTAGAAGATAGCAATTATGACTTAGTTTGGTGTCCTTTCATATTAGATTTCTTTTACTATTTATGCCATGTAACCAATTGAAGTTAAAGAATGATATTCTCTCCCTGCAACTCTGAGTTCCATATCAGGTATTCTTTCGTTTCTCCAGTGGCCCTTCATCAACTAAGTTATTCTCTAATTGTATTCTTTTGATCAATGAGACTGCATGCCTTGATGAAACCCCTCATCCAACTTGCAATGAAAAGGGGTGTCTGTTTTATGTATAATGATATAACTAATAGGATTTCTTAATTGAAGACAACTGTATGCTGCAATCTAATTCAGGGCCAAATAGCCAATCAATCTATTTAGGCCGACTTTGGATCTTGAGATTCCGGAACATGCATTGAGAATCTATTCAGGTCTATGTTTGAATCAATTGACATGGATAGCTATGATGGGAATAACAAACATTTTTTTTTCTACATCCAATTCCACACTCAGTGGAGTTGATATATACACCAAAATTGGAGGATAATCAATATCCCATGCATGAAAAATTGAAAATTGGCTTATGGTTTTAGAATCTTAGGCTATGTTTGGTATATATTATAGGAATAGATTTTGAGTCTAGAATACATTTTGAAATCCACTTATTTTTTATTTATTATTTACAAAATGCGTTCTAGACTCAGAATCTATTCTGAAAATACATATCAAACAAAGCCTTGAAATGTTGCATTTAGTTACTTCCCCGGATAATTAGGTGAAGGAAAAGTGCAAGCACATTGAAATTTAATTTTGGGCTATTTGATTGCATTCCAAGAAATATAAAAGAGAAAAAAAAAGAGACCTTTTAATAATGGTTGTTATCCATCATTTTTTATCTTAACTATTATGTGGAAAAACAATAGAAAAGATAAAGTAATGCTGTTAGTTTTCTATCTTAATAATTACCTAGGAAAACACAAAAGAAAGGTTGTCACATCTCTCTCTCTCTCTCTCGCTCTCTCTCTCTCTCTCTGTGGAAAATAGCCATAATCACAATGAGTCAAAAAAAAAAAAAAAAAAAAAAAAAAATCATTGATTCTTACAAACTTTTGAAAAGAAAGCTTATCATATCTAAAGGTGTACCTAGTCCTGCGAG
>NC_056568.1:11689580-11691853 GCF_013358625.1 Macadamia integrifolia | reverse complement strand
TTTGTCATAATAATAACGCGGCCAGGCCTGTGGGTTCCATCTATATTTTATCTATAAATACAAAGCAGTGATGGTTCTGATCATTCAAAGACTGCTTTACAAACCGAAACTTCCCCCTTTTTATGAGTCCCTTATTTAATTCCTTTGAACCAAGGGGTTTTCAAAAATTGGTGAATCTCCAATTCGCTTAAAACCGTTTTAAACTGATCTCAATTTCAAATGTTCCGAATCAAAATATTATTTCAAAGATATCTTTGAATCGATGGTTTTTCAGGTCATATGGCTGATTCTAGGGTTGTTGGATCGATTCCAATCAATTCCCCGTTTGCTTTCTGGAGTCCCACCGGATGTACCAAAAAATGTTGACAATAAATACACGGTAAAAAAATAAGATTTGCGGGTGTGTCAGAGTCATACAGACTCGAGAGAACATTTATGGAATATTTATTGACTTCTAACCAGGGAGAAAGCGAGGGCTTTCCATGCCTCGATTGCTCCAAAGACTTAAAATTGAAAAACAAATTCATGGAAATAGATAGAAGATGAATTCCATCCATTAATATTGATCCAAGAAGAACACAATCCATTGCATCAATCAAGAAAAAACAAGGGACTACCATGAATGTAAACTGAGAAAACCATGACGAATCATGGGCGTCATATATAGTCTTGGCTAAGAAACAGAACTAATCTATTAAAAATTACAAAGAAAAGACTAATCTAAGGAAACATAAAGATAAAGACTAAAACTAGTCTACTTGAAAAGGAAAAGATAAATAATGCATTGCCTTGTTGTATGATCGGTTGTAGATGTCCTTCTTCTTCTATTGAAGCTTCTTTTATAGTCTGATTTTTACAATTTGAATAGTTATAACTGTCCAAACCACTTGAAATTGTACAAGTGTCATACCCCTCAAATTAATAAAAACTTCACCATTGGTTTATTTCGTGCGTCAGTCAGTCAGACTATATTCGGTCAGCCTGATTGGTCGGTAATGCTGTCAGCCTACTTGATCAACTTGATTAGTTGGTCTAACCGTATTCGATGAGCTAACCAATCAACTTCTTAAATAAGGCTCAACATTTTTCCGCCAACTTGATTATTGGTCAGTTTAATCAGTCAATTCCTTTACACAATTGGTCAAAAGATCGACGTCGGATCGGTCACTCTCTAAATACATGCTTTTCTATCAGATTTACTAAAATGGGGTACCAACATAAGGTTTTTCAATTTAACAATTGTCATTGTAGTGCGCACAAAATCCATGCTCACTAGGATCTCTCTTGGTTATTATTTACTTCCCCGCTTCCCTATTAAAAAAAAAAAAAAATCAATTTATCAACCAAAAATAAAATTATAAAACTTGTGCAATTCATTATGGGTGAAGGAAAGATTTCTAAATTGTTGCCCTATGCGTAAGGGCAGCTACCCTGGGTTGGATTAAAATTTGTGGACATATTATCTTCATCCTCTTCCATTTATGTTCCAAGTTTTAGTCTAATTAGGCATTGGATTCTTCAATATAAATTAAGAATTTGTAAAATATTGAATTTTTTTTATTCTTCTAAAAGAAAATTGGGCTATCAGAAATACACAAGGTGGGTAATACAAATCAATGGACAAGTAAATTCAATATATTACCTACCAAAACATTCTTTTTTCTATCCAATAATTAGAACAACCAAATTAATTAATTATCTTCAACATTCATTGCGGAAATATTTGTCACTAAAAAAACATTTTTAGCCATACTAATACTAAGATCTGTGCAAACTACCGGAATGTTTAGCGAGGACCTACAAGATTTGGTACCTATTAACACAAAAAGCATATATCACTGCTAAACAACACTTATGTAGTCTTCTACTTATGAAACCTATGTTTGTCTTCCATGAAAATCCCATGTATTCATAAGAGACTTCTTTATCATCCATTGGTCTCTATCACAGTCCAAACATGTAAGTCTCACTAGGGTTGCAATCAAAGTTCTCATCTCCTCCAAACCCTCTTTTAGTATTGTAACCTGGATAATCATTCAAATTAAATTTCACATCTTTTATAAAATTGAGGCCACTAAGTGAGGCCAGAGATACTATATTCCATTCACAATGGAACCCATTTGACTTGTGAGAGATATGGATTTCTCCCTCTTCTGAAAGCATCTTCTTGGCATTCTTGAAGAACAAGGTGACCAGCTTTTGGTGTCGACTGCATATGTAGAAAAAAAAAAAACAATTAAATAAAACTAATTACAATAATATCCAAAAACCAT
>NC_056568.1:11686199-11689560 GCF_013358625.1 Macadamia integrifolia | reverse complement strand
AAAAGTAACATTAAAGATCTAAGAATAGTGAGGGGGTGAAACAGATTCTGTGAAGGAAACTTCTTAAGCATTACTTTCATATGAGGATCTTCACAAACTCATAGAAGAGTTAGCTAGGGAGGACCTATAAGAATTGGTAACTCATGCACTGCTCAAACCCATTCATGAAAATGCTAGTGAGTGTATTCTTCATCATCCATTGGTCTCTATCACAGTCCAAACATGTAAGTCTTGCTAGGATTGCAATCAAAGTTTCCATCTCCTCCAAATCCATATTTAGTATTGTAACCTGGATAATTACTCAAATTAAATCTCACTGCTTTTATAAAAGTGAGTCCATTAAGTGAGGCCAGAGATTCTATATTCCATTTAAGATGAAACCCTACTGACTTGTGGGAAATGTGAATTTCTCCCTCTTCACAAAGCATCTTCTTGGCATTCTTGAAGAACAAGGTGATTAGCTTTTGGTGTCGACTGCATATATTAAAATAAATAAATAAATAAATGGAATTAGTTACAATCACATAAAAAAAAAATTAAAAAAATTAACACTTGGATCTAAACAAACATTTACCTGATCTGGGTCTCCCTTGACTCTTTATTACAGAAACCAGCATGGGGGAAGTTGAAGACAATCCGATCAAATCTCATACTCTTTAGGATCTTATGGCCTGACATATTTGTTGTATCCACTCCATGAAGAACCATACATCCTCTACTTTTCAAATCACTTATGTTGGACATGGCCTTGCCGTAGTTTTTCTGTAAGAAACCTGAAATACAAACCCCCAGTGTTGCATTATAGACATTATCATTAGGTCGCAATGGAGTAACCTTACCTGTTATATCGAAGTCTGTCATCACTTGAAATAGACTTTGTACTAAAACAACACAAGGGAGGATGCATATTTTATGGTTAAGCTTCAACTTCCATATTTTTCTTGATAGAGTCATGAGATGGTGCTAATATGCAGGAGGATTGAAATTTCATTGCTACATCCTTTCATACATTGGCACCTTAAAAGAAAAAAATAGAAAGAAAATACATGACCTTCCAAATCCTTCATATGAAAAGACAAACCATATATGGAAAGACAAGCCATTGTCTTCTCTGGCTTTCAAATTACACTAGCCTTATATTAGGAGGATAGAAATCTTATCTTGCATAGGTCACAGTACTATATTTTTTGCTAAATAAACCTACATTTTTATTTAGATTACGTCAGATAAAGTTCAGAAAATAGTTTGTTAAATTACACAGAATTAAAGAAAATAAGGTTTTCTCATTCAAAATACTTGTTCCACACAAAAGATTGTGATTTACTTATCTTGCAGAGCCACACACAGAAAATTGTATGTAAATGTCCCATTATTTTTTTGAGATCTCACAATAATGATAATAATGGGTGTAAAGGTTTCAGACATGCAATTAAAATTATTAAATCTCTTTCTAACCCAATTAGACTGCAAAATGAATGAACGGCTTGCAAGAAAAAACACATTCATTCACATACTTTTTTCAAAAGGGAACGCACAAATAGGGATTGATTCTTTCAAATTCAATAGAATAACAAAAATTAATAGTAAAAAACACCCAAATTTCAGCAGGTGATATTATGACAAAAATGCAAAATCGAAGTTTACTGGTTCCAGAAACATGTATTGAAAAAGGACTAGACAACCTAATTAGTTCTGCTGTTAATACTAATTACGAAACTAAAAGAAGATTAAAAATGGGTTTAATTTGTTCTATTCAAACTGCAAAAAAATTGGCTAGGATAGACACATTTGGTTCACAGATTTCTACTGAAACAGAACAAAGAAACAGAGATGGGTTCTTCCAATATTCAACAAAACAACACAAAGTTGACTGATCTTTTCACAATTTTAAGTTCTTCCATATTTCAATAAAGCAAAAGAAAATTAACTATTTAAAACACTCCAATTTGAAACTTATACCTTCTGAATTGAGAGAAGTGGGGGTAACTTTATCTATTTTCAGTTATTTGCTTAACAATGAAGAAAAATAGTTCATTTGGCCAGGGGGGTTTGTTGTGAGAGAGAGAGAGAGAGAATTTGTTTTCTATATAAATGCAGGACATGATAATAGGGAGCAGCATCGTGGTGGTGGTAGTGGTAACTTTATGTACTATCAGTTCTTTGCTTAACATGATAGGAAAAAAAAGTTCATTTGTGTTGAGATTTGAAAGAGAGAGAGAGAGAGAGAGAGAGAGAGGCAGCATGGTGGTGCAGTTCCTTGCTTAACATCCTAGGAAAAGAAAGTTCATTTGTGTTGTGAGAGAGAGAGAACAGAATATGCCATAGCTACTACACAAGTTTATTCTTTTAAGCATCTGATTGGCTATTAATTCCTTTCAACAGGCCAATCATATAACCTTATTTTGTGGTTATAATCATAACTAGCTATATTTTCATAAGCTCAGGTTAGCCCAAGGTCTGGTATATTTTTCTTCAAGTCAATTGGACCATCTTACAACTTAGTTACAATTATTCGCTTAAGGTAGAAATTAAGTGGGATTGAACAACCTAAAACCTTTCGATTTCATTTGGGTAAAAGGTGAGGAGGCTCAACAAAGGAGTGTGTCATGGGAAGAAGGGTCTATCAAAACAAAGGAATCCAAAGTCTGTTACTTTCCACCTTCCCTGAATCATAACTAAACTTTGTTTGGCGAAAGGTGTTGTGTATCACTGTGTTCATATAATGCAGTCGCATCAACAGTTGGATGGCGAAAGAGAGGAAAGTTGTGTAATACCATTTTTGCCCCTATTAACAGGATTTGTAAAGGAACTCAAAGCCTTTTGACTACAAGCATCAATTAGCTAAGGAGTGAAGAGCGGCCTCTTGATTAGAAACATCAATCAGCCAAGGAGTGGAGAGTGGCCAAAGTTATCAATGCTTTTTATGCGAGTGTCACTTCTCCGTAAGTTCATAACTTTGGTTCTTAATTTTGATTTACATGTCTAGTTAGACCCACTTGAGACCACTTTAGTTAGTGGAGGAAATCAGGTTGCTCTCTTTAGTCCTTGCACAGAGAACCCATATTTCATTATATTATCTTTACTTTTGATAGCGCATATTCTTCTCTCGATCTTATTTTCACATTACTTAATGCGGATAGATTCTATTTTTAACATATTGCTTATTTTTTTAAAATACTAGAACACAAGGGCCTAGGCATCCCTAGAAAATTTTATTAATGAATCAGAAAATAGAAGAAAAAAAAAAATGAGGGTAGGGGACCCTCGAAAAGCAATAAGGTCAAGTTTGGGATTCACGGTAGGTTTTAATATTAATCCACTGAAGGGGGATCACTATCAAGCTGTGTAGCCCTTGCAAAAC
>NC_056568.1:11680904-11686179 GCF_013358625.1 Macadamia integrifolia | reverse complement strand
ATTCCTTTGAACCAAGGGGTTTTCAAAAATCGGTGAATCTCCAATTCGCTTAAAACCTTTTTAAAATGATCTCAATTTCAAATATTCCGAATCAAAATATTATTTCAAAGATTTCTTTGAATCGATGGTTTTTCAGGTCAAATGGCCGATTCTAGGGTTGTTAGGATCGATTCCAATCAATTCCCAGTTTGCTTTCTGGAGTCCCACCGGATGTACCAAAAAATGTTGACAATAAATACATGGCAAAAAAAAATAAGATTTGCGGGTGTGTCAGAGTCATTCAGACTCGAGAGAACATTTATGGAATATTTATTGACTTCTAACCAGGGAGAAAGCGAGGGCTTTCCATGCCTCGATTGCTCCAAAGACTTAAAATTGAAAAGCAAATTCATGGAAATAGATAGAAGATGAATTACATCCATTAAAATTGATCCAAGAAGAACACAATCCATTGCATCAATCAAGGAAAAACAAGGGACTGCTATGAATGTAAACTGAGAAAACCATGACGAATCATGGGCGTCATATATAGTCTTGGCTAAGAAACAGAACTAATCTATTAAAAATTACAAAGAAAAAACTAATCTAAGGAAACATAAAGATAAAGACTAAAACTAGTCTACTCGAAAAGGAAAAGATAAATAATGCATTGCCTTGTTGTATGATCTGTCGCAGATGTCCTTCTTCTTCTACTGAAGCTTCTTTTATAGCCTGATTTCTACAATTTGAATAGTTATAACTGTGAACGAACATTAGGATAGCCTAGTGGTGGTAGCTTCGGCTTGTGGAGCCAGCACCCAGGGGAGGAGGTCGTGGGATCGAACCCTGTCGTACGCATTGTGTGAGTGTGTGTGTGTGTGTTTTCTTATTTATTCTATACCCACCCGTGGGTTGCCCAGATGGTTAGGGCGAACTGGGGATTGTGTGGATTAGGCGCACGGTCTTAGGTTCGATTCCCCATCTGTGCATCTGCGATTTAAGTGGAGATCATGGCGGTGGGTTGCTATGCTAGTCTCCCCGAGGATTAGTCGAGGTGCGCGTAAGCTGGCCCGGACACCTTGGTTAACAAAAAAAAAAAAATAGTTATAACTGTCCAAACCACTTGAAATTGTACAAGTGTCATTCCCCTCAAATTAATAAAAACTTCACCATTGGTTTATTTTGTGCGTCAGTCAGTCAGAATATATTCGGTCAGCCTGATTGGTCGGTAATACAGTCAGCCTGATTGGTCAGTAATACGGTCAGCCTACTTGATCAAATTGATTAGTTGGTCTAACCGTATTCGATGAGCTGACCAATCAACTTCTTAAATAAGGCTCAACATTTTTCCACCAACTTGATTATTGGTCAGTTTAATCAGTCAATTCCTTTACACAATTGGTCAAAAGATCGACGTCGGATCGGTCACTCTCTAAATACATACTTTTCTATCAGATTTACTAAAATGGGGTACCAACATAAGGTTTTTCAATTTAACAACTGTCGCTGTAGTGCACACAAAATCCATGCTCACCAGGATCTCTCTTGGTTATTATTTACTTCCCCACTTCCCTATTAAAAAAAAAAAAAAATTCAATTTATCAACCAAAAATAAAATATAAAACTTGTGCAATTCATTATGGGTGAAGGAAAGATTTCTAAATTGTTGCCCTATGCGTAAGGGCAGCTGCCCTGGGTTGGATTAAAATTTGTGGATGTATTATCTTCAGCCTCTTCCATTTATGTTCCAAGTTTTAGTCTAATTAGGTATTGGATTCTTCAATATAAATTAAGAATTTGTTAAATATGACTTTTTTTTCTTCTTCTAAAAGGAAATTGGGCTATAAGAAATACACATGGTGGGTAATACAAATCAATGGACAAGTAAATTAGAACAACCAAATTAATTAGAACAACCAAATTAATTAATTATCTTCCACATTCATTGCGGAAATATTTGTCGCTAAGAAAACATTTTTAGCCATACTAATACTAAGATCTGTGCAAACTACTGGAATGTTTAGCGAGGACCTACAAGATTTGGTATCTATTAACACAAGAAGCATATATCACTGCTCAACAACACTTATGTAGTCTTCTACTTATGAAACCTATGTTTGTCTTCCATGAAAATCCCATATATTCATATGAGACTTCTTTATCATCCATTGGTCTCTACCACAGTCCAAACATGAAAGTCTCACTGGGGTTGCAATCAAAGTTCTCATCTCCTCCAAATCCATATTTAGTATTGTAACCTGGATAATCATTCAAATTAAATTTCACTTCTTTTATAAAATTGAGGCCACTAAGTGAGGCCAGAGATATTATATTCCATTCACAATGAAACCCATTTGATTTGTGAGAGATGTGGATTTCTCCCTCTTCCGAAAGCATCTTCTTGGCATTCTTGAAGAACAAGGTGACCAGCTTTTGGTGTCGATTGCATATGTAGAAAAAAAAACAATTAAATAAAACTAATTACAATAATATCCAAAAACCATTCCCTTCTAAAAAATTTGTGTACATGTAACTTAGCTAGAAAATTTGAAAAATTACTTTAGATTCGGTAGAGTTGTCATTTCATATGGAAGGAGAGAGAAAGACGCATGGGAGTGTTGGTGTAGGCCACACTTTAGGACAGAGAACAATTCCCCTATAATGATATTCTAATTCTAATTGCAGACAACTAGGTAAGGTCAAGGTACCCATGATCTACAATTGTGGATCTAGACCTAGGATATAGAAATTTTGCTATGTAATTGATTTCCTATAGCTATAATTAAGAAAGGAGTATATCTAGTAGATTTATGCAATCTAACTGATCAGGCCTCAATATCCAATCAATCTACTAATGCTGAGCTTGGATCTTGAGAATCTGGACCATTGACAATGATAGACATGATGGAAACTTCATAAATTTTTCTCCACATCAAATTTTACACTCATAGGAGTTGATATGTACCCCAAAGTTGGAGGATAATCAACACCCATGCATGAAACATGAAAATTAGACTTCCTAAATTGGATTCTTAGAATGATGCGTTAGGTGGGGAGTCACATGCATCTCTATCTCTTTCTTTCACAAGGTGGGGGAGCAACCAAAGTTATAATGTGTAATATTCCTTCATTCCAAACAAGTATTTACCTCATTTGAGACACCCGCGGCTCGTTTTTAAAAAAACCAGCATAGGGGAAGTTAAAGATAATCCGATCAAATTTCATGCCCTTGAGAAGCTGATGGCCTGACATATTTGTTGCATCCACCCCATGAAGAACCATACATCCTTTGCTCTTCAAACCATTGATGTTAGATATGGCATTGGTGTAGTTTTGCTCTAAGAAACCTGAAATATAAACACCAATGTTACATTATAGGCACTACAATTTAGAGGGCTACTTGTCTTGTAACTGTAGTGATACCCAGCAAGAAACCGATTCATAAGATGTGGAAAGGTAAGTCTAGCTACTTGGATCAGAATAAGACTGTACAACACAACCGAAGGGAGAAAAAAGATTTGATTAAACCTTCCAGAGCCTAAAAGATACAAATAACAGACAAGGAAAATATGAAAAACATTTCCAAACTTTTTTGTTGAACTTCAAGTTTCATAGTTTTCAGGGTAAGGCTGTGCAGTTCTTGCCCTCCGAACCTTGCACATGCGGGAGCCTTCTTCACCGAATATGCCCAAATCACATTTTAACCTCCAATGGTTATAGAACATTTTCTAATGCCGA
Organism: Macadamia integrifolia; assembly: GCF_013358625.1. Taxonomy (NCBI): domain Eukaryota; kingdom Viridiplantae; phylum Streptophyta; class Magnoliopsida; order Proteales; family Proteaceae; genus Macadamia; species Macadamia integrifolia. Next base: position 11,682,462 of record NC_056568.1, on the reverse strand, counting down.
CATACCAATAGGAGGATGCAAATTTCATAGTCACTCCTCCTTAAAGACCATTACATGGCATTGGCACCTAGTAGAAATCTCATCCTCCCATAAATATTTTTTTTCCCAATTGGGTCAGATCAAATTCATAAAATAACAGTCTTTATAGATATAATTAGAAAGTATATGAGAGAAAAGAAGATTTTCTCATTCAAAATAGTTGTTCCATAGAAACTAAAGAGTAAAATGGGTTTTGTTCTATTCAAACCGCGAAGCGATTGGTTAAGAAAAGACAAATTTGATTCATGTTCTACAGAAACAGTGCAAAGAAACAGAGATGTGTTCTTCCAAATCTCAACAAAACAACCAAAATTAACTGTTGATTATATATTACTCACAGTCTCAGAAGTTAAACTTATACCTTTTGAATTGAGAGAAGTGGCTACCATGTTATTAGCAGAACCAAAAACCTTTGCCAAACAAGCAGAGAAAGAGAAATCTCCCTCCCCAACCAGCAGTATCTTGTGAGAACTGTAGTAGTGCTTAATTCTTCTTTCTTTTCGCTTGGCTCTTCTTTTCCTTCTCTTTGCTCCTGAACCATCTTTTGGAACCATGATCTCTGGGTCACCAGAGACGAGAGGAAATGGGTCTGCTACATCTTCTGAAACCCTGGGCTTTGGGTCAACAGAGACAAGAAGAAATGGCTCTAGATCTTCTCTGGCTCTTTCATATTCTGAAACCCTGGTCTTAGGGTCAACAGAGAGAAGAGGAAATGGTTCTGCATCTACTCTGACCTCAGCATCAGTTGCAGGTTTAATCTTTTCTACAGCCTCAACACCACTGTCAACAATGATAGTTACCCATTCATCTTCCGATACCCTGGTGTTTGGGTCACCAGAGACGAGAGGAAATGGCTGTGCTACATCTTCTCTGACCTGATCAGCATCAGTTATAACAATAACTACTGATTCTTCATCTTCTTCTGAAACTCTGGTCTTTCCATAACCAGAGGTAGGATGAATTGGCTTAACCTCTTCATAGTGATCATCAAGTGCGTGGTATACATTCTCTTCATCACTTGTCTCTACTCTCTGTTTTCTTCCAAATACGATGCTTATGAGGTTGGATAGGACCTGACCCATTTCAAATAAGAAGCTTCTCAGGTTGAAAAGGATCTGAACCAGTAACCTGTTTCCTCTTCTTTGATTTCTCAGACCAGAAAACAAAGAGAGGAAGAGGATCTTAGTGAAATGTTTAGAGATGCTCTTCATCTACTAATGTGAAATAAACCATCGTGAGAAGCTGAGGTCAATTGCAAACAATTAATGGGAAAGTGAGGAACACAGTACTGGGTTTGATTTCTACGCAAATCAAGTGTGTATTCTTTTAAATATATGAGATTCAGTTCTTTGCTTATCATCGAAGAAAAAAAGTTCATTTGGTGGAGAGAGAGAGAGAGAGAGAGAGAGAGAGTTTCATAAACTGTAGGAGATGAATTATTGGTTTTTTGTTACCAAAAAAAAAAAAAAAATTATTGGTTTGTCAATGTTGGCATCCTTTTCTTTTTGGGAGGAGACAT
>NC_056568.1:11676367-11679493 GCF_013358625.1 Macadamia integrifolia | reverse complement strand
GCCCTACTCATCGGCGACTCTGCGGCTGGCAAATCTCAGATTCTTTCTCGCCTTAATTTCACTGGAAGGGATAAATTTGAGTGAGCAAACTGACCTTTGAAGTTCATATTCTTTGCTTTGGATAAATAAAATCAAGCCTAGATTTTTTTCAAGGTCCTCTTTGAAACTTCTGATTCGTCTTCTACTACTGCTTCTTTCTCCTCTGGAAGATCGATACGCAAAGTCTTCTATCTATTTCCTTCTCTTCATATTCTCTTAGCTTTCTTTTCTTCTCTTTGTGTTTCTCTTCAGATTGTACTCTGCTGTCTGCTATCGTCGTGTATAATAGAACAAACAGAGCTTTCAGCCAAGTTTGCAGAAAACTTGAAACAGAGACGAGGTGCTCTTCCCTCCTGCGTTCGTAGGGTTTAAGACATTTTCAATTTATGAAAGCTGGATTTGGTTTTCCATGGCACATCCTATTAAATTGCCTTTGGCATCTACGATTGTACATAGGGTTGTCAATCGGTCGGTCCGGCTCGGTTTCAGTCCGGGTTGAGTCGGTTTTGGTGTGGGAAAGTTGAAACTGAAACCGAACCAATAAGGAAATTCCGATTTCAGTTTGGTTTCGGTTTCAGTGCGGTTTGATTTCAGTTTGTCTTCGGTTTCTTAAATCAATTTATAACTGGGTTGGTTTTGGTTTTTGGTTCAGTTTAGATTCGACTTTCCATACAAATGTTTACAAAACTATGCAAATTTTGATTTTTTTAATGAATTTTGGAGTGTTTCGGTTTCTTACCAGTTTGGTTTTGGTTTCGGTCTAGGTTTTGAGCTGGTTCTGGTTTGGTTTCGAGTTCATCCGGTTTTCGGTGCGGTTCGATTTGGTTTTGGGGTTGCAATACTCCAAACCGAACCGATCTAATAAGGCTTCGATTTGGTTCGGTCTGACCAATTTTACCGGTTTGGTTTAAGAATTGACACCCCTAATTGTACAAGAAGATGTGTGACAAAATTACAATCAATCTGATCTGGAAATACTTTGAGGTATTCAAAGATGCACACCAGGTGTTTGATAAAATAGCTGAACCAAACGGTTATAATATGAACAATCATATTGAAAATTTGTTTTTCATATTTTACCACTTCCGAAACAAACATGGGTAATTTTTCAAAATGTAAAATTTTACACGTAATCTCCGAAACAAACGGAGCCTTAACAAAATAAAATAAACCCTTCCGTGACTTCCATACCAATCTAACACCAAGTCAAGTTTTGGGATTACAGCCAGTCCTTATATTATTCAATTCTTCAAAAGCCACATGTAACACATCAAGACTGGTATTCCCTGGGTGACTGAACTATCGATGATATGTATTTAAATCTGCATGAAATAGTCTGAACTTGAATTTTTACAAGATTTCTTTGTTTGGGAGCACATGGATTTCCACAAGATCCATAAAAGCAATCATTTTTTTTTCTGAAAAATTACTGCTCTATTGGGTTAGATGTGAAGTGAGGTGAAGTGAAGTGAAGTGAAATTAAAAAAAAATAAATAAAATCGAAAGTTTGTAAAGATTACTAGGAACAATCGTGTAACAAATTCAAAATCAAAATTTTCAGTCAAAATGGTAATGAACATTTTTTCACCTCATAAGTGAATTTATATAAAGTGTTTGCCAAACGTTGTTTTTGTTTATTTCCTGTTCTAAGGATATTTCTGGAATAGTTTTACCAAACACTGTTTCTATTCCACCAGAGTGTTCTTATAGCATGGAATCGAAAATGAACACTTCTGTAAAAGAACAATCTCTATGAATAGAAGTGTTGTCAAACGGCTCCTAAGAGATAGCATTCTTTTCACACCAAACTATGTCTAGGCATAAAGACAGCTAGAAGGGCAATGCTTTTTTTTTCTTTGCCATCATTTCTACTTTCTTAGTCAGTCCAATAGGCCTACATTGTAATATGTCCAGTTTGTCTCGAATTTTTAATCCGTTTTGAAGATTGACCCACTCTGACATATTTTTGTGGAGACTCGAATGGGAAGTTTTTCTGAGATCTGTGATGGAAGCAAAAGGTTAAGCCTAGAGCTCAATACTGATCTTGTATGGGGGTGCGGGGGTGTAGACCCGATGGATCGACCCGCGACTTGAAGGAGTATATAATGTACTATCGTCTTGTTAAGCAAGTCATTGTAATTGGGGGGGTTTTTTCGAGCTAGGGTTTCAGGGTGAGTCTTCTCACCACTGCTTGGGTGTGCTTTCTCTTCTACATAGTGAAACATCTTCCTCTTCGGCCGAGGACGTAGCATACCACATCGGTGTGTGAACCTTGTTAATTCTCTGTGTTGTGCGGATCTGATTTTGTTTAGTTTTCGTATTGATTGATGTTTGATCTAACATAATACTAAGATATATAGCAACCCAAATAAGATGGAATCGGGCCAGGATCGATCCAATCTTGATACAATTTAAACCGGATCAGATAGATATACCCCAAGATTCATTTTATTATTTTTATTTTTTTCTTATCCATAACAATCTACCAATATGATATCGACTAAGAATCAAGATCAGTAAAGGCTAACACCAATTCGATCCGAACGATCTTGACCAATCCAATCCAATTCCTCAAACATGGGTGCTAGTCCTTGCCAACTGAGCTATCCCCCTGGGGTTATAATAACCAAATTAATTACTTCTAGATATGAATATTGGAAATAGTTGCTGTGAAAGAAAACTTTTCAGCCTTACCATGATACAAAGATCTGCACAAACTCATGGAAGGTTTAGAGAGAGGACTTATCCGGTCCCATATAATATTTGGGATAAAGTAAATAAATAAATAAATAAAGTAAAAAAAGTAAAAATATAAAAATAAAATTAGAGAGAGGATCTATAAGGTTTGGTATCACAAGCCCATAACATTAAATTTAACCAGAAATGTATATATGCTGATATTAGTCTGCTTCATCATCCATTGGTCCAAACATATAAGTCTTGCTAGGATTGCAATTGAAGTAGAAATCCCTCCCAAATCCATATTTAGTACTGTAACCTAGATAATCATTCAAATTAAACTTCACTGCTTTAATAAAATTGAGGCCACTAAGTGAGGCAAGAGATACTATATTCCATTCATAATGG
>NC_056568.1:11665004-11676347 GCF_013358625.1 Macadamia integrifolia | reverse complement strand
ACATCTCAATATACAGTATATAACAATCTAATGTTACAGACAATAGAAAATTATCAATTTAAATATCTTGGAAACATAGATATAAGAAATTATATCATAACTGTGATCACATAAGATATATCCTTCATTATAGGTCTGTTCCTGATCTAAAGATTAGTCTGTCTTGAAAACCTCATAGGTAGAGAACTTTGATATTAATCAATACTTAGGTAAATCGCATTTTTCTTGTATTAATATCTCACTTTGGGATACAGCCTATGGTTAACAACCACCTCCATGGATTTAGGCTAAATACCGCCATAAATCACGAAACTTGGCTAAATACTGCCATTAACTATGACATGTCAAAGTAAACTACAATAATCATACAATAATATGATGAGAGAGAATATAAATGAACACTATACTGGAAAGTAAACATTCTCAATATAGATTGTGCTCATAATGTATGATCTAACAAAACAATGCTTATTACAATATCACTAAGGATAAGTAAACTCTTACTAAACAATCATATCAAAAGATTCCATCATACCTATGTTAGAAACATGAGTCTTAAAAATTCCCACTGGAAGAGCTTTAGTCAGAGGATCAGCAACCATCTCTTCAGTAATAATATGCTCAACAACGATCTCCCTAGTGATGATCTTCTCATAACCAGAAGATATTTAATTTCAATGTGTTTGGAGCTGCTTAATCTCTTGTTATTCTTTGCAAAGAAAACAACAGAAATATTGTCACACCACAAATGCAAAGGCTTAGAGATGGAATCTACAACCTTCAATTCAGATATGAAATTCCTCAGCTACACTGAGTCTCATAAAGTGCCACAAACTCAGCTTGCATAGTGGATGAAGCTAAAATAGTTTCTTTGGTACTCTTCCAAGAAATAGCTCATCCTCCCAATACAAAAATGTATCCAGAGGTAGACTTTCTATCATTAGTATACCCACTGAAGTCTGAGTCAGAATACCCCACAACTTCAAATTTCTCTGATTTATTGAACACTAGCTTGAAGTCCTTTGTCCATTGTAGATAACGCATGACCTTCTTAGCTATAGTATAATGAGCCAGACCAGCATCAGATTGAAACCTGCCAAGTACGCTGATTGCAAAGGCAATGTCAGGACGAGTACAAACTTGTGCATACATCAGACTTCCAACAACAGAGACATAAGACTTGTCATTCATTGAGCTCCTCTCAATATCATTCTTTAGACATTGTTGCTTGTTCGACTTGTCTCCTTTACTGATGGGTGCTTCACCACCAGAACATTTAGATGTGTTAAACATCTTTAAAACTCTATCAAGATATGCCCGTTGTGATAGCCCAAGTAACCCCCGCGGCCTATCACGACTAATTTTGATTTCAAGATATGCCCTTGGTCTCCATCAATAAGGTCTTGTTGCTGCTAGCCAACAGAATGTCATCCACATAGAGCATAAGAAAGATGAAACTACTCCCACTGAGCTTCAGATATATGCACTGATCGATTGGATTCTCTACAAAACCAAAAGAAGTCACAACTTGATCAAATTTCAAGTAGCATTGTCGAGATGCTTGCTTTAACCCACAAAGAGACTTGTTTAGCATACAAACAAAGTCCTCTTTACCCTTTTCCTCAAAACCTTCTGATTGTCTCATGTACACCTGCTCTGACAGCTCTCCATTCAAAAATGTTGTTTTCACATCCATCTGATGTAACTCTAGGTAAAAAATGGGCAATAATGGCCATGATAATTCTGAATGAGTCCTTTGATGAGATAGGTGAGAAGGTTTCCTTGTAATCTATCCCCTCTCGCTGAGTAAAACCCTTTGCCACGAGTCTAGCTTTATAGCATTCTACTCTATCTTGAGAATCTGTCTTGGTTTTGAAAACCCACTTGGATGCAATAGCCTTACAATCCTTTGGAATTTGCAGTAATTCCTATACTCCATTGTTACTAATGGATGACAGTTCTTCCTTCATTGCTTCTACCCATTTTTCTGAATGCTTATGATTAACTGCTTGAAGAAAAGTAACAGGGTATTTTTCTTGTCATATGTCAAACTCACACTCATTCAAATAAGAAACATAATCAGAGTGCAGAGAAGGCTTGCACACTCTAGTAGACCTCCTTACAGGTTCAGGTGGAAGACTGCCAATATCAGTGGTATTAGGAGGTGATGGTGGGTTTACAATAGCAATATTTGTCACAACTTACAAATCATGTTCAATTGGAGTTTGAGTGACTATATCATCAGACATTATGTGATTGAGATCAAGAAGTGAATTTTTCAACTCAACAGGTGCTATCTCAGGGGTGTCATACTCCCCTACTTTAAAAGAGAAATTACGAGGTGTTCTAGATTCTTCATTGCATTCAACAAATCTAGTATGAGTGGTCTCTACAATTTTGTGTCCTGGGCCAAGACAATAGAATCTATACCCTTTAGACCTCTCTGGGTATCCCACAAAATAGCAACTTGTAGTCCTTGAGTCAAAAACTTTTTCTTAAGGGTTAAAGACTTTGGCTTCTGCTTGACATCCCCACACTTGCAAGTGTCTAAGGCCAGGCATTCAGCCACTCCAGAGTTCATAGGGAGTCTTATTCACAGGCTTGCTTGGAACTCTATTGAGAAGATAAACAACAGTTTTAAGTGCCTCTCCCCATAAGGATTCTAGTAAGGTGGTATTGTTCACCATAGAACGGATCATGTCTTTCAGGGTACGATTTTTTCTTTCCATTACTCCATTCTGGTGAGGTGTTCCAGGCATGAAATATTGAGGAGCTATCTCATGTTCTTGTAAGAATTTTATAAAAAGACCAAGCAACTGCTCACCACTTCTCCCATAATATTCTCCACCCCTATCAGATCTGACCACTTTGATCTTCTTGGAGTGGAAAAGTTCAACTTTAGCTTTAAAAATCTTGAAAACATCTAGAGCACTAGATTTCTCACTGATAAGGAAGACATACCCATATCTTGACCAATCGTCAATAAAAGTTATGAAATAACGGTGCTTAGTGAGTGTAGAGACAAGAAAAGGCTCACAGATGTCAGTGTGAATGAGGTATAATACTTCAATACTGAGAGTAGCATCTTTTTTCTTGGAAATTTTCATTTTTTTCTTAATGCAATCTATATATGTTTTCATGTCCTGAAAAATTAATATTTTCTAATATCCCTTCCTTTACCAATCTTTTCATCCTCTTGGTTGAAATATGACCCAACCTTCTATGCCATAACATAGAGGATTTCTCATCAATCAGAGAGCGTTTCACTCCCACATTCAAAACCTATGAAAAGTTAAAATTCAATCTATAAAGCTCATCAACAAGAGTATTACTACTAATAGAGACTGAATCATGTAATAAGCAAAAATCAACTTGATTACAATTAACAAAATAACCGTCTGAACAAAGTCTAGAAACTAAAATCAAATTCCTCCTCTTAGAGAAAATATAAACAACATCCTTCAAATCAATAAATAAGTCTGAATGAAAAAACATTCTAATAGTTCTTATGGCTTCCACTTCAACTCTAGCTCCATTGCCCACGAACACCGTCACTTCATCCTTGCTTGGCACCCTCCTGCTTAGGAACCCCTATAAGGAATGAGTGACGTGAATAGATGATATGGAATATAACCACCATGAATCAATTGATACATTAATCAAGCAAGATTCAAAACATACTGAGGATAGATTCATACCATCATCCTTCTTTTTCTTAGGATAAGTCTTTCTCTTAAAACAATCCTTCTTCATGTGCCATTTGGTCTTGCACCAAAAACACTATATGCCACTCATGTCTTTTTGTCCCCCAGATTCTTTGAAATTTTGCTTTCCCTTCTTGTATTTCCCTCCTTTAAATGGAGTGAATTTTCCTTTCTTAAAGAACTTCTTGATTCTTTTGCTAGGTCCCATAGAATATGAAGTCTTACCTTAAGTAAGATTGACACTTTCAACTTTGGTCCTATTAGTTGTTCTCTCTTCCTGGGTTATCACAGTGATCAATTCATCAAGACCTCATTTATCCTTCAATGTATTATAAGTAGTCTTAAGAGTCTTGTAGCTCTCAGGTAGAGAGTTCAAAGCAATGGTGACTACGAAGTCATCATCAAAGTTTATACATGTACCTCTGATCTTGTTTCCCAAGGAAACCAATTCCAATATATGCTCTCTAGCATTTCCTACTCCATCAAATCTAGCCCCAGTCAATTGGCTCATGAGATCGTGAGCCTGTGATAGACTCAGGCAAAACACTTTTAATAATAGCCAAGGACTTCCTATTTGCAGTGACCCACTTGTCATAATCCCCTTTCTCAGTTTGGGTACTGATTGCAGTAGGTTCAGCTAGTTTGGTGGTTCTAGTACACAACCCTAGGTCCTTGAAAATCATGTAGACCTCTAAGTCTTCCATCCATTTGTTGAAATTATCCCAGTAAGCTTAGGAATATCAAGTGCACCAAAACTAGAAGACATCCTGTTGAATAATTCAATAAAGAACATTCTATTCAACATACAGACATATATGTAAAAGAATAAGCATGTAACAATTAGCAAAATTAAACATTACAATGCTCAATTATCAATTATTTCAAGAGTGTCAACTGGAATTACATTCCTGACCTTTGGGTCTGAAACATACTGGTCCACTCAAGTTTCCACTATTACTGTGAGACTTCTTCTAATTTTCAAAAAAATACCACCATCTTTGGATGGACAACATCTTCTAGGATGAGAAATTCCTATTATGTTTTTCACTTGCTTTAACTTTAACTTCTCTTTGATAATGTCACATTTGGGTGAACATTAGCAACCTTGCTACCAACCATTATTCTCTGTTTTTTCAAACAAAGAAGAACTTGATTTGTATTCTATTACAATAACGTTGAACTTTACTACTTTGATGAATTTCATCAAATCTTACTGCAATAGTCTACAAATTCATTCTAGCAGCTAAAAGTGGGATTGTTTAAGCATGAATATAAAAATATTCATAAACAAAAGTGTAGACATCGAATTTTGTCACCCCCCGGCAATGATGACAATATGAAGGATTACATATTGGATATTTTAAACTTGGAGAATTTTCAAACAAGAGTAAAAAATGACCATATTTTTCTATAAACTTTCAAGAGAAAATGTTTTCAAAAACTGGAATGTGATGTTGTGGATTATTGTTGTTTGTCCCCTCAAGTCGGACATTACACTTTGATGCGAGAACTATGCGAATCGACGCCCGATTCTCTCTTTCATTATATGATCTGGGTCCCTACTTTATGCATATTTTCGTAAGATTCCCGGTCGAGACTACAATCATGTCTCACATCATTGGATAATACTCGGACTGAGCTTTCTAACGACATATTACACGTCGAATTCCGACAAACGGTTTGAAAGATATAACCCCCGAAAGTTGACTCCAAAGTTCGGTATCAGATTCCATTCCGAGCAACCAAAGGGAGGAGAAAAATTAGAGAGAAAAATTGGAGAGAAGGAATATGGCCCACATGAAGGTTTTTGCTAATTCCCTCTCTTTATATAAATTTTTTTTTTTGAATGTGTAATCCTTCCTTGAGCTGGGAGACTTAGTCCGATTCGGTTCGGTTCGGTTTTGGCCTTGAAGCACAAGGGTTATCTCCTCTTGTTTCTTTATTAAAGCCGGTTTAAGGTATGTATTTATTTATTCTCCCAATAGCGATTTAGAATTAGTTTAATTAATATATTAGTTTCTAATTTATTAATAATTGAATTATTCAGATTAATTATGTTTAATTAGTTTTAGTTTGGTTCAATACGATTTATTAGATGTGAATTGATTTATTCCGGCCCAATTAAAAGTATTTAGGTTTAATTGATCTTTTAGATTAATTAGGTTTAATTGGTTTTTTTTTATTTAACATGTTTACTTAAGTAGATTAATTTGGTTTAATTTTTTTCTTTAAATTGTTTTTTCTTCTTTTAATTTATACCCTTAGATTAGGATCTCAGCCCTAACCTAATTCCCATCTCTACTATTATTTTTCTTCTCCAAACAAATCAGCCGCACCTTTCTTCTCTTTCATCTTCTTCTTCTTCTTCTTCTTCTTCTCATCTTCTTTTTCTTTCCTTCCTCCAAAACTTGCGGCGACCGAACCCTGCAACTCACGTCTTCTTCTTCTTTTCTTTTTCCCTGCTGCTACAGTTCCCTTATTCTTCCTCTTCTATTCCTCCTAACCGAACTCAACCCCTCCCCATCCCTATTCTTCTTTTTCTTTTCCTCTTCTCCTTCCCTTCTTCATGGCTACCACCACCACCACACCACCTACTGACTCCGAGGTTACCTATTTCAGTTTTCAACTGCCGAGAGGGGAATCTTCTACTCTATTGTTTCTCAAAGCCTGAAAACCTCAAATCGGAGCTTCTTTGCCCTTTCAATGGCGGATTGGCGTTCAAATGGTTACCGTCAATGACCAGATTGGCAAGACATCGGAGTTTTGTCTGTCGTTATCACTTCCTGGGAACTCAAATCTCCCACCTTCATGGCCACCACTGCTGCTTCTCTTCCAATTTATGCTTTCAAGATCAGAGACGATCCAGACGACAAAGAGGATTTCGCGGACAGCAAATGTGCCTTCGTAATGGTAGCTCTCTGTCCTTGCCTTGTCATAGTTATTATCCCCCTCATCGTCTTGTCGATCGTTCTCATAGTGAAGTTTCATATATTCTGTCACACACCTCTGCACAGTCTCTCAAGTCTATTTTACAAGAAGCATTGCAAGTTTGAGTTCCATTGTTTTAGATTCTAGGAGTTTCTCTAGGGTTTCAGAGGCAGATCCAAGAACCGAGGAAGACATTGACAATTATGCAATTGGTCATGTCTCTGTTCCCTTCTCCCTTCGTGTACACTGTTATCCTTGTTGTCTTTTTGATAGCTCAAGCGGTGAAGTCACATTTCGTTGGCGACACTTCTCTCTGCTGCCTCCTCACTCTAGTCTGCAACAAATAATGCCAGTTTGAATCATTCCGGGGCTTCAAATGGGAAAATAGAAATAGTTGAAGAAATGGAACAAACTTGGTTTGATGATGATGAAAGCAACAATGAGAGTGGTGAAAGTGTTTGCAAGGTGATTGAAGGTCTATTCGCATCAGATCAAAACATTGAAGCGGTTCTTGATCAAAGTGGGATCGATCTCTCTCGTGATCTCGTTCTTCATCTGTTGGCTCAGTTCCGAAATGCCTGGAGGCCTACATTTTGGTTCTTCTGCTGGGCTGGGCGACAACCAGGATTCTTACATTATTCTAGGACACATGATTCTATGATGGGAATTATCCAGAAGACAAGGCAAATTCAAGAGCATGTTGGTGATGCTTGAAGAAATGAAGAATAAAGGGCTTCCGACAATTGAGACTCTCCATTTCTTTACAGGCTTTTGCTGCTGCACGAGAGGCGAAGAAGGATGAGAAGGCACCACTTCAGAGCAGGGGGCTGGTACCTTTAATTGCTTGCTTGATGCTCCTGGAAGGGCAAAGCATGTGAAAGAAGCTCAAGGTCTCTTTAAGAAGTTGAAAAAATCGATCTCCACCAGGCTTACAGACCAATGCAGTTCTCCTCCTCTTCTGGTCTTCCCTGCCCTTCCTTGCTGCAACCGAAACCCATCTTCTTCTCCTTCATTCTCTCCTCTTCTATGCTCCAATCTCCTTCCCTTGGCCAAAATCCATCTCCAGCCCATCGTCTTCTCTTCTTCTTTTTTTTTTTTTTGTTATTTTGTTATTTCTTTAATTTTCTAATTAAATACTCCATATTTGTAATACCCACAACCTGTTATTTCATTTATGTTTTTCTATGTGGAATCTTCCCCTCATTTTGTTCTTTATTTTTCTTTTATCCATTTTTGGTTTGATTTTCATTTTGTTTCCCTCTTAATAATATATGGGACGTATTTTAGGGCGTGTTTAGTTTAGGACGGGCGTGGCTGGCCCCTCAAATCGGCTCGTAGCATTAGGTGCGTATTAGAGATTTGGGTTTTCCTATTATCTCTTATCTTTTGTACTCCAACATTCACTTGCATTAGTGTAGTACTAATCTAGATTGATTAAAGTAACGTAGTTAATGTGTAGTTAATGTAATTAGTCATTTCAACTGTTGTTTATTTAGTTGTGGTTTGTTAATTTATCCTTTTAAATCACTGCATTTGATTTCTTCATTCAATTCAATTTATTAAACTTACGTAATTATCAATCTTTTTCCCTCTAGTGGTTTGTTTATTTTAATCAATCAACTAATTAGTTATTTAATGTAACATAATTAACTAGATTAATTAGTTAAAATATTCTCTTCTCATTAGCTTAATTAGGGTTTTGAAAAATGTTTAATTTATTTTAGGATTAGCTCAAGACAAACATAATTAGGGCAATTAGGTTTCATAATTTATTTAATTAAACCATAGGTTCAGTTTAATCTTCCTAAACTAGATTAGGTAGACTAGTAAAATGCTTCCATTTAATGCAATTAGCCCATTTAACTTTTCTAAATTAATTAGGCCCCATTTAATTTAAAAATCTTTTTACCAATTAGATTAAGTAGGATTGCAATAATTTATTCCACAAATTACTAGGGATTGGGTTTAATCATTTTAGTTAATTCAATTTAGGATCTCACAAATTCATTGATCATCCATCTAGGTCAGGCTCAATTAATCGAATTAGCTTAATTTAGGGTTTCATAAGTTGCTAAACTAATCCTAGGTTTAGGCTTATTTAATTAGCTTAATCTAAGACTCATAGTATATTAATTAAATCATTTAGGCTTATTTAATTAACGTAATCATTTCATTATTTGCATCATAACCTATCTAACATAATTTAGACACTTGGTTTAGGGTTTTCACATGTCATACTTAGATACCTAGTTTAGGGTTTTCAGTGACCTAGATTTAGGACTAGTTAGTAGGGTACAAACAAACTTTGGTCAAACAAAAAGAGATCAGCCTTAGGGCCGGGCAGACTGGGTGCCTAACACCTTCCCAGTCTGTCACTTGACACTTGTTCAGAATCTTGGTGCAAACCAGCCTTATCCATCAGAGTCATTAGTCTCTCTCCCTTGATTGGGGGAGACATTTATGGGTCCTAGACCCTTTCTAGGTGGCGACTCCCTTTTACACATAACGTGTATCCCCCCCTTGGCATTTGATGACCAGGGGATACTATCTCATCTCATTAGGGTCAAACCCTAGAGTGTGTACTCGCGCTATGCGCCATATCGCGATCCCGGGGCGGAGGTCCATGATACCTACAAAAAGCATGAACTATCATTACCAATAATAAAAAAGTTCATATTCTGATATGCAAGTAATGTATGAATTGATTTTCTTTTATTTCTTCCAATTAATAGGAAAATTATGAAAAATCATTAAACACCCATACTTGTAACTTATACAAAATAGACCATAAAAGTTGAACAAAACTAGGCTCATAATATATCAAAACGAAGAGCACGAAAAACTGGACTCAACGCAAAAAAACCAGGGTGAAAAATTATTCACCATTTGTCTATACGAGCCATTTGAAGTTGCAAAAAAAAAAAAAAGGATCAAAATCAATCTAGTTTGCCCAAACCAATCGGTTCGGCCAAGCGGTCTAATACGGTTCGGGCATATTAGTTCTGGGTCAAATTCAGGGTCGTCGGGTCGGGTATCTGGGTCAAAATTCAGGGCGAATGGTCAAGAAAATCTTCTCATATGCGATACCGTGCCACCAAAGTCACCACTCACCGGCCACCGCACTCCATAGTTAGAAAGAGGGTATGGTTGCACATATCGCTCTGTCTGTGCCTCTATCGTCTTCTTTGTCTCCGTGGGTGAAGGAGTTAGTGTAATTGACCTTCTTCTCCTTTTTCTTTCTATTATCCTTCTGTCAAAGACCATACCAAAGAAAAGATCGATCGATCAATCCAACATCTACTATCTTATCTATCTATGTGATTGTTTGGGTTTACACAGTCGAAGCGTGAGATCCTCTTTCCCTCTTTTTGTCAACTCAATTCGATGCAAGGGAAGCTAGCTCTTCACTTCCCCTTTCTCCCAGAAATCTCAATCTTATTTTGGTACAGGAAAACTTATAGTTCACCCCTACCCTTACCCTTTCCCTTTCTCCTCCAATTTTGCAAGACTGTCAATCGAGAGTTGGGACTTGACGCTTGGCTAGAGAGAGGGAGAGAATAAGCAGAGAAGAAGAAGAGGAACTCGAGAGAAGAAAAGAGAGAGAAAGACAAAAAGAACTTACAAATAAGAAAGAAAGAGACAAGAGCTGTGTGGTGATTGTGGTCTGGTCGCCATTATCCATCCTGTGGTAACTCTGGTAACTGGTAACTTTTGCAATCGAAATCCTAGAGGTCTCGCGCTTCACGACATTCTCGAATTTCAATAGAATTCCTCTAATGGTGTAGACAAGCCTCGACAATATCTCTGCTGCTTGGACACGAACTCAGCCAACTTGGACCCGAGCACCTCCTCGATGGCAAGAGGTCAGACAGGGCTTCATAGTTGGTCAGTGAATAAGGTATAATGGTTATTTTAACTCCAAATTGTTAAGTGACTGACGACAAGAGATCTAAGTTTAATTTGATATAACAAAGAGGATTTTTTTATAGTAATGACATTCTTTAGGGAGTGATGTTGTAAATTACTCTTAAAAAAATGAACCCTCACATGATAGGCTTTTTGCTGAACCAAAGCCATGCACTAATCTATAAATCACATTATTACCCAAAAAAAAAATATTATAAATCACATTCTATCTATCAAACGATTTTATATTCTTTCCACGTGTTAAAGACATGCTAACTGAAAAAAAAATTCTTTTGGGGAGACAAGTGAAGTTCCCGAGACAAATGCAGTAGACAAGACTCAAGAGACATGTGATGGCCCCGATGCGGTCAAGTCTTTTTTTTTTTTGGGGTAGAAATGCTGTCAAGTCACCTAAGAGAGAGAGAGAGAGAGAGAGATGTGAATGTTTTAATACAGAAAGAGGCCTGCTTCTATTGACGCTGCTAATTTTGTTGTTCATCCTCCAAGTCCCTCAAGATTTCCACAACGCTGTCTGAAGCTCTTTTCAGCAGATCGGACCAATCCCTGGAATACCCATGGGAGAGACGATAATTAAAATTAATGCATCAGAATATCAAGAAATCATAGTTTTAAAACATGAAAAAAAAAAAAAATGGTTACGTAGTACGTACCCTTTGCAGGAATCAAAGGAGATGCCCACCGTGCCCTTGGCCAGCTCAAGCGCCATGCTAAACCTATGCAGCTGCTTGGCCGGAAAGCTTCCATCATCCACAAGCACAAGGTCAAAGGTATTGACATCATAGAA
>NC_056568.1:11649176-11664576 GCF_013358625.1 Macadamia integrifolia | reverse complement strand
AGAATTTATCAAAAAGACCAATTAGAAAAAGGATATGAGCTAGGCGCTTCCAGTCATTATATAGTCACTTACCGAAGATAGGGAGATGCTTCCGAGAGAGATACGATTTCATAGATGAGCTAGGATCCGATAAGCCAGGGTGGTACCCCCAACTAGTGGGAAAAGTGTCTCAATATAGCCACCGTTTAACTGGAGCCAATGAGGAAAAGGAAAGGTCTCCGAACATACCAGTTTAAGCTAGTATGCTAATTTGAGTAGCGCATATATATATATATATATATATAAAGAGAGAGAGAGAGAGACAGAGAGGTGTCAAGTCTCAACATACCCAACCTTTAGGCTGTGTTTCATAGCCAAGAAAAGAAAATAAAAGAAAAAAATATAATTGTACTTTTTCTTAGTTTAAGAAATTTTCTTTCTCCTTGGCATGTCCTGAATCAAGGGAAGATTTGTTTCTGAAATTCACCTTGGGAATGGTGAGGTTTTTTTTTGCTGAAAAAAAAAATCTTATCAAAAACATAAGAAAATACAAAAACTTCTATTTTCTCTGCTTCTAACGGTAGCCAAACATACATACTTTTTTTTTTTTCTCTTATTATTTCATTTTTTATCTTATAATAGTAACTAAACATACATACTTTTTTTATTTTCTTCTCTTTTCTAGATTCTTTTTTCATTTCATTTCTTTTCTCTTCTTCTCTTGACTACGAAACACAGCCTTAAGTCTGTTAATTTTAGTAACTTACCTTCTCAACATACCTCACCTTTAAGTACTTGAGTTGGGCATATAGGAGAGAAGGGGAGAGGGGGAGAGGGGGAGAGGGGGAGAGGGGGAGAGTGGGAAAAAAAGGTGTCTCAACATAGCACCTTTAAGGCTGCTAATTTGAGTAGCGCATATGGAGAGATAGAGAGAGAAAAGGTGGGTCAATAAACCACTAAGTTTGCTAATTTAAGTATCCGCATGTAGGAGAGAGAGAGAGGAGGGAAAAAATAAAACCTATTCCGTTTTGTAAAGTTTCTTATTCCCACAATCCTTTGTTTTAGGTTGACTGGTGGGAAACAAAAGCAAGAAACGGCCTTCCGAGCTGTTACTGATTATAATGGGCAATTAATGTGTATTGATTGTAGGTACACTTCATATATGAGGGGAGGCAATAATACATCTTAATTGAACAAATTCCAAGTCCATCCAAAAGAGTTAATGATGATTCCACAATCTGAGTAACAAACCCATTAAATGGAAGCATAATGGCCTAAATTATGAAAATTTATAGATTTGGATTATTACAAAATGTCCTTTTTAATTTTTTTTTATTATTTATTATTATTATTATTATTTTTTTAACAATAGCACTTGACATAAAGCACACATATTAACAATTACTATTCATGTTTTACCAAAATAATAATAATAATAATAATATTCATGAAATTAAATTCCCAAAAAATAGCACTAGAAAAAGAATTCCAAAATAATAATCGGAAATAATTCTAGAAAAAAAAAATAGAAATAGAAACAAACCCATAGATGTTTCTATATACAGTTTTTGGAAACAAAATTATTTATATAAGTCTATAGATAACAATTTCTATTACTGAACCCAAACAGAAAAAAAAAATGATAAGCTAGGTCATAAATAGAATTCTGAAATCATTTTAATAATAAAACTAGAACAAAACAATTCACCCCATTGGTCTGCAAGTTGATGTAGTGCCATGCAAACTGGTAGCGTTCAAAATATCCTAGTTACTATTTGAAATGACTTTGTACTTCAATTACATGAAATTACTTTTAGGCAATGCATTTTTTGTGTGGAACGTTTAGTTTTGAATAGGGCTTGGGGTTGAACTGTTCTACCTGCAGGATGCTCTTGGGCTGGGATTTTGAAGCCCAAATTCTGGCCGACCTGGGCTAAGCCTAGACTGAAGCATTCAGCTGAGCCCAACCGGACCTTATATATATAAATATATATATATATATATATATGTATCACTGACAGACCAAATTTATTACAATTTATATCACCCACACCATCAAATTTATATATATATATATATATATATATTTTTTTTTTGGGTAGAACACATACATATTTTTCTAATTCACCAATCACCACTACATACCATCAACCCTCATTATGATTTATGATATTAACTTATTTACTTCAGTTCTTTAATTCATCATACTAAACCACCCCTCTTTAATATATCATATTGCTAGGGTCAATCAGAATCAACCCAACCCTGATCAATGAACAATGGATTCTTCCCACACAACTAGTGAAGGAACTTTTGATGTATATATGTGTAAAACTAAAACCAAATCGAACCAAACCACATTAAAAGCAAAAGAAAAATCTAACAAAACCAAACTTTGCCTAACTATTTAGACCTTCGGGACAAATTTCAAACTGAAAGTATTGCAACCCGATCAAAATCGGACTGAACTGAACGATTGATAGTTGGGAAATTTACTATCATTCCCCTACACTTGGCCTATATTTACTAACACTCCCCTACCTTTTACTTTTTTTTCTAATATTCCCTTGTTTTTTGATAATTACATCTCTTTCTCCCTTGCTCTTTTTAAATACCCAGATTACCCCTCCTTTTCATCTATAACCTTTTACACTTTTTTCAAATTGATCGGTTCTGTTCAAAACATGGTTTGAACCAAACCATTAACAAGTTTGTCTCATCCAATAATAAAGGATATTGCAAAATCAAAAAAGAATAATTTTGTGTCCGATCTATATCCCTATCAGTATCATATGTTCCAATAGGGTACCACACATTTTTTATTTTTTTAATCCTCCCTAAAACCATGTGTTGCAATCCTAATGGGGAATGTAACTTTAAGATTACTAATCCGAATTAGTATCGGCTGAGACCGATAAGAAAATAGATTGCTAAATTTGTGATGATGGATGACACCAAAAAAAAATTAATAATAAATAAACAACATCCTTGATGATTGGATGAGACAAAATAATAAAAAATAAATAATATCTTTAAGGACACATCAACTATGTCAATATCCTTGATGATTGGATGAGACAAAACTTTTAAGTGTTTTGAACTAATCAATTTGAAAAAAGTGTAATAGGTTATATTTGAAAAGGAGGGTTAATCTGGGTATCTAAAAAGACCGGGGGAGAAAGAGATGTAAAAATAAAAAAACAGAGAAGTATCACAAAAAAAAAGAGAGTAGAGTTTTAGTAAATATAGACCAAGTATAGGGGAGTGATTGTAAATTCCCTTTGATAGTTTGATACCCTTTTATACTTACCCTTCAATTCTATTGGCTATGAAATTACACCATCTCTAGTCCAACATATGGCCCATTGGGAGTATGATTGTATGAAAACTTTCCTCTAATTACTAAAAAAAACTAACTGTTGATTCACAAATTTGACATTGGGATTTTCGTTTTTTTGTGTGTGTGTGTGTGTGTTTGTGTTGGTTTGATCAAAATTCATAGAACACAAACAACGGAACAAGTGCATTAACAATACAGCAATAACCAATGGGGGTTGGGAATAAATCGGGTGGGGTGGGCTCATTCCAAGCCCAATCCAACCTCGGTTTGAAATTGTTGAGCTAAACCTAACCTAATCAAAATTGAAAACAACTTAAGCCCACATGCGAGGTGTAAAAATATGTTGGGCTTCGCTAAGGTGGGCTCTCAGTTGTAATAAAGCATTCTCGACTAATGTTCATGTGTTGCTCCAGCCCAAACTCCAAGGTTTTAAAACTTGGGATCAATCTTGAGATTGGTTGGGATCCAATGTACTGAATATGGCATTGGAGTTTCGCTGAAATTTGACAAGCCATGAACCAATCTATAAATCATATGCTATCTATCAAACGATTGGACATTCTTTCCACGTGACTAAAATATTACTAATTGATTTTATTTTTATTTATTTATCATTTTTGTCTTGGATAAACAGCAAATGCAACAGAAAAGAGATATGTAGGGACCAGATGGGTCAAGTCACCAAAGATTAAGGCTGCGTTTGATAGTCATCTAAAAAAATGTTTTTGGCATTTTTCCGTTCTATTGGAACAAAAAAAAACAGATTAAAGTGTTTGGTATCAACTTCGTGTTTTTCGATTTTTATGGAACAAAAAGGGGAAAAAAAAATGATAGAAACGCAAAATGATGGAATGACGAAACCTTGTTCTGTCATTTTGGTTTCGTTCCAAATGTAGAAAAAATGAACAACTAGGGTATCATTCCTGAAACAAGTTCACCAAACACCTTTGTTTTGAAATGGCATTTTGGTAAAAAACTGAAAATTTTGTACTTGACACGAAACACTGTTTCTAGAGCTGAATGACTACCAAACGCAACCAAAGAGAGAATTTCTTTTTTTCTTTTTTTTTGGTAAAACTCAAAGAGAGAGATGTAAATAAATGTTCTGAGATGGACATGTTTGGTAATTTCATTCTTCTACAACCAAAATTTAATACAGCAGGAAGAGGCCTGTTTCCATTGACGCTGCTAAAATTTTTCTTCATCCTCCAAGTCCTTCAAGATTTCCACTACCCTGTCTGAAACTCTTTTCGGCATATCAGACCAATCCCTGGAAGACCCATGGGAGAGAGAGTAGTTAAAAAATGGTTCAAATTATCATGAAATCTTAGTTTTAAAACTTGAAAAAAATAAAAATAAAAATAAAAATAAAAATTCTTACGTACCCTTTGCAGGAATCAAACGAGATGCCCACCGTGCCCTTGGCCAGCTTAAGTGCCACGCTGAACCTATGCAGCTGCTTGCCCGGAAAGCTTCCATCATCCACAGCAAGCACCAGATCAGAGGTCTTAACATCATAGAAGATGGGAATTACCTTCTTCTTGCATTCCATCATCAGAGCCAATTCATGGAGACAGTAATCAGAAGTGCAATGATTCGGAGAGAAGATGGCCACCCCAACCTTACAGTTCCATATAGTAGTCTCAATGACCTCGTCGAGGTTGTCGCCGGGCTTCATGCTCTTATAATCCAAGAAGGGATGGAGGTTTAGGCCGACGAAACAATCGTATGTCCTTCCCTGGGTGGTTTACGAAGACTTCGAAGGGTGGAGGCGGCGGGGACCTGCAAGCAGTTATCCTGAAGGAAGAGGAGAATGTTTGCCTTCTGTTATTGCTGCATTAACACAGAGAGTTAATTGTTATTATCATTATTAGAGGTAAGAGATAGAGATCATACATTAAAGATTAGATCTTTATTAAAAGAAAGATATTATAAAAACCTATACAAATTCTGCATTGGGCCATTCTTCATAACTAAATTAGCAGAAAGAACTGAAGCTAAAGCTTCTCTACAAAAACTCATTTACAGAACAAGATTAACAAATCCCTCACGAAATCTAGACATGAGAGCGACATAACATTCCTTCCCCGTTTTAACATTTGGAAAAGAGTGGCTCAACATTCTCATATCCCTTTAACATTTGGAAAAAGAGATCGACATTCTTCCTTTAACAGTGAGAGAGAGAGAGAGAGAGATCTCCATTCTTCAACCTTTTTATCTCTTTTAATGAAAGGGTCTTCACCCTTTTATACTGAAATTGTTAAGTGAAGTTTCTCAACCCCTTTCAAATGATGACAAGACTTAGGGACATATGGGTCCCTCATGTGGGAAGGAAACCCAACCATTTTTACTGTACATTTTCGATATAAAAGGGTAGTGTAGATCTTTCTTTTCTCAGAACAGGTTATTTTTATGATTGTAAAACGGAAAGTAAGCGGGTATCTTGGGTTATTCCCGCTCTATTGAGACTTGCTCAGATCTCACATTTGTAGAATAGAAAATCATAACATATCACTAAAAAAGACATGAGAGAGACCCTACCAAGTTATAAATATCAACAACCGGTCAGCCATTGTGTTTGAATTGACGATCCATTATGTTTTATTTGGATTAGAACATTAACTAAAACAAAAGGTCTCCTTTCATTTATGGGAGGAGGAATGCTATTTTTCTGCATTTCCATGTCCAGATACAATCCCTTATTTTTATGACGCATAGATGTCGTTTCTTAGTCCTTGAAAATAAAGCGGTTATTTCTGAGCATAGGAACAATAGACCAAACAGATAGTGTTCTTTAATTTTCCCTTTATTTATTTATTTATTTTTAAAACAAAAAAAATTAGTATTGAATCATAAACCATTCTCCTCCTTGATATATTATTTACACATATATGTAAAACATAGTAAATAATGACTTATATAGCTTAAAAAAAAAAAAAGGCCTTTATGTGGCTTACAGTGAATGTTGTGTCTCCCTATTTCCCTATCTCTCCGACCTCTCTTTGTTTAATGGGTTTCCAATATAACCTCATTGTCTTCAAATTTTTAAACATGAAGGCTTGGGGTAATGAGGAACGGTAGGTTTTGAATTAGAAACCTCCTGGGGACTAGGTTCTACCATGATTTTAGGTATTAATTTGTTATTAATACTCTAAATCCCAAAAGGTTTGGTACTGATATCTTTGAGACAAAATCAAACGATATGCGGATACAGACCCTCCTTTTCTTTTATTTTAATTTCTTCCCCTTGATGGTCATGAATAATTTCTCCTGAGAATTTAATTTTTAACCTTTAAACCTTTACAAGACCATGTGTAATGTGAATAACCATGGTCATTAAAAAAGAAATTAAGCTCATTCCTTGGTTTCTAGAGCTTACTTACAAGCTGATCTAAAAAAAAAAAAAAAAGAAAAGAAAAGAAAACTTATAAGTTGAAGCTTTCTACCACTTCTTTATCAAATGATATTTTTTTTGGGTAAAACTCAAAGAGAGAGATGTAAATAAATGTTCTGAGATGGACATGTTTGGTAATTTCATTCTTCTACAACCAAAATTTAATACAGCGGGAAAAGGCCTGTTTCCATTGACGCTGCTAAAATTTTTCTTCATCCTCCAAGTCCTTCAAGATTTCCACCACCCTGTCTGAAACTCTTTTCAGCATATCAGACCAATCCCTGGAAGACCCATGGGAGAGATAGTAGTTAAAAAATGGTTCAAATTATCATGAAATCTTAGTTTTAAAACTTGAAAAAAATAAAAATAAAAATTGTTACGTACCCTTTGCAGGAATCAAACGAGATGCCCACGGTGCCCTTGGCCAACTCAAGCGCTACACTAAACCTATGCAGCTGCTTGGCCGGAAAGTTTCCATCATCCACAAGCATAAGATCAGAGGTCTTGACATCGTAGAAGATGGGAATTACCTTTTTCTTGTATTCCATCAAGAGAGCCAATTCATGGAGACAGTTGTCGGAACTGCAATAATTTGGAGAGAAGATGGCCACCCCTACCTTACAGTCCCTTATAGCAGTTTCAATAACCTCCTCGATCTCTTCGCCGGGCGTCATGCTCTTATAGTCTAAAAAGGGACGGCGCTTCAGGTGGTCAAGACGTTCAAAAAGCAAGGCAGCGATGTTGCGCTTCGTGTCCACCCCACGATGGTTAATGAAGACGTCAAACGGTGGAGGGGACCTGCAAGCAGTTATCCTGCAGCATGAGGAGAGTGTTTGCCATCTTCTTCTGCTATTGTTGCACCAGCACAGAGAATATTATAATTAGATTGCATGACAGAGAATACATTTGGATAAAATCGTGTTTATAAAAGATACAGATATTACAAACCTATACCAATTCTTCCCCTGTCGACCACCTTTCAGAACCAAATTAGATGAAAGAACCGAAGACAAAGCTACTTCACCGAATTGCATCTTGATCCTTGTGCTTTCCGAAGAGCCGATTAGCAGTCAATTTGATGGCCGAAGGTGACAACTTCTCGTTGTGCGAATTGAACAAAGATGATGACGATTCGTGAGTTCATCATGACCTTGAAGCTTCTCTATATCTTCTCCATCACAGTGATACAAACTCGCCAGCAGAACCCAAATCGTTGGCGTGCTCGGCCATTACTTTCCCTTTCTCTGACCAAACTTTAATCGAAAACCTAACGGAGAGCGAAACCCTCTCCACAGTAATCTCACCTCTCACCATGCCAACTTCTCTTTGCTCCTCTTTCAGTATAAATAGAGGGCTAGCTAGGAAAGGATAGAGAGCTGGAAGTGGAGATTGAGATTGAGAAGTGGGGTCAGTGCTTAACGGGAAGGCTTAGGGTGGTGGTTTAACTTTGAGTGTTAAGTGAGAGAAGAGATGGAGATGCGAATCGTTAAAAAGGGATAGAGGGGTGGACAATAAAAACAATTTACAGAACAAGAAAAGGATTAGAGGGGTGGGGTTAAAAAAGGTATTTAGAGGACAAGAAAAGGGTTAGAGGATTGTGGTAAGTGAAGCAAGAAAAGGGATGGAAGGGTCGACAACAAAAATGATCTAGAAAACAGTAAAAGGATTAGAGGTGTGGGGTAAAAAACACGGCATTTAGACGACTAGTGAAGAGTTAGAGGATTGTGGTAAGTGAAGCAAGAAAAGGGATGGAGGGGTGGACAATAAAAATGATTTAGAAAACAAAAAAAGATTTAGATGTGTGGGGTCAAAAAAAGGTATTTAGAGGACAAGAGCAGGGTCAGAGGATTGTGGTAAGTGAAGCAAGAAAAGCACTGGAGGGGTGGACAACAAAAATGATTTAAAAAACAAAAAAAGATTTTAGAGGTGTGGGGTCAAAAAAAGGTGGACAACAAAAATGATTTAAAAAACAAAAAAAGATTTTAGAGGTGTGGGGTCAAAAAAAGATTTTAGAGGTGTGGGGTCAAAAAAAGGTGGACAACAAAAATGATTTAAAAAACAAAAAAAGATTTTAGAGGTGTGGGGTCAAAAAAAGGTATTTAGAGGGCAAGAGCAGGGTCAAAAAGATTTAGATGACAATAAAAGGAAGATGTGTGGAGTAAAACAAAGGCATCTAGAGGACAAAAAACAGAAGGGTAAGAGGATTGTGGAACGTGAAGCAAGAAAAGCGATGGAGGGTTGGACAACAAAAACAGATTTAGAAAACAATAAAGGGCTTACATGTGTGGGGTAAAAAAAAAACAGGTATTCAGGTGACAAGAAAGGGGTCAGAGGATTGTGGTAAGTGAAGCAAGAAAAGGGACAGAGGGGTGGACAACAAAAAAATATTTAGAAAACAATAAAGGGATTAGAGTGTGGGGTCAAAAAAAACAGGTATTAAGGTGACAAGAAAAGGGTTAGAGGATTGTGGTAAGTGAAGCAAGAAAAGGGACAGAGGGGTGGACAACAAAAAAATATTTAGAGAACAATGAAGGGATTAATTAGAGTGTGGGGTGGTAAAAAAAAAGGTATTTAGGGGGCAAGAGAAGGGTTAGAAAACAATAAAGGGATCAGAGGTGTGGATCAAAAAAAGGTATTTAGGGGACAAGAGAAGGGTTAGAAAACAATAAAGGGATTAGAGGTGTGGATAAAAAAAAGGTATTTAGGGGAAAAGAAAAGGGTGATTGTGGTAAGTGATGCAAGAATAGGGCTGGAGGGGTGGACAATAAAAGGATTATACGTGTGGAGTAAAAAAAACAAAAAAAAGGTATTTAGAGGACAAGAAAAGGGTTAGAGGTTTGTTGTAAGCAAAAATAGGGATGGAGGGGTGGACAAGGAAAGGGTTAGAGAAGTGAGATAACACTACAATAAAGGAGGTCTATAACTACGGCTTTTTCCGCAGTAAAAGATCTAAAAATCCGCAGCAATAGGATATAGCTGCAGATTACCTGCGGCTTACTATCCGCAGCTACAAGTGCCGTCGCTAAGTTTGTAGCTACGGATTTCACACCGCAGGGATAGGATACTCTATAGCTATGGATATTTAACTGCGAATATTTCCGCGGCAAATCTATTGCTGTGGATTTTTAACTGTGAATTTTTTCTACAGTAAATTTATAGCTACTGATATGCAGCTGCGAATGTTTCCGCAATAAATCTGTTGCTGTGAATTTTTAACTGTTAATTTTTTCCGTAGCAAATCTATAGCTACAGAATTTTGTGCACCAAAATTTGTAGCTACGGTTTTGTAGTTGCGGAATTTTTGTGCAACATAATCTATAGCTACAGATTTTAGCTGTGGAAATTTGTAGCTATGGTTTTGTAGTTACGGATTTTTTGTATAGCAAAATTTATAAACTGTGGATTTTAGCTACAGATTTTTGCAACTTTTATCTATTAAAAAATAATTATAGCTAAGGATTTTTATTTTTTTTTTCGCAGTAACAATATATGACAATGGTTTTTTTTTTTTTGGCCCGATGTATTTTTTTATGCACATTTGTACCTATTTCTTGAACCCATACAATAAATAA
Source organism: Macadamia integrifolia (assembly GCF_013358625.1). Taxonomy (NCBI): domain Eukaryota; kingdom Viridiplantae; phylum Streptophyta; class Magnoliopsida; order Proteales; family Proteaceae; genus Macadamia; species Macadamia integrifolia. Next base: position 11,654,291 of record NC_056568.1, on the reverse strand, counting down.
TAAGTTTAAAATAAAAATTCATTCAATATACATTATATAACAACAATTTAACATCCAAAATACATATAATGCTTAAATCCTGTATATTCAAATCACTTGAATTCAAAGTACATCTAAAACAAAAGTCATGTCGATCATCTGAATCACTTAAATCTAGAATAACTGATACATCAACAGTCCTATCTTAGAAAACTCAACTCCACTAGACTAAACTAATAGCTATTGAATGCTTCTTGTCATTTGGGCCTTGGCCGTGTCAGAACTTCTCAAGCTCTATGCTGTTGGGCAACTCTGCGAAGGTCTTGCCACCTTGATTGACTATAATTGAGTCTTTGAGGAACTTCCTGTAATTAATATTAACAAAGTTAGCTCTTTAACAATCAGTTATTAAATACTTGTAATAAAACTATATGTTGCATATCACTTAACCTTGTTGAGATGAAAAATCATTAAGATTTGCTAAAAAAGTTCAAATCCTTTGTACATGTAATTCATCGTGACCTCTAGAAACATTAGGTATCTATCACGCATGAAATTATTTCCTAAACAAATAATAGTTAAAATAATGGCCAATAAATTAGTGGGACCATAAATATTGTTAAGAAAATTTATCCTTTGGTATTGAAAGTTAGTGGGGAGTGGGGACCAATGAAGAAGAATCTGCTACTTCAACTTTCTCATCTACCTCATGCACATTAGTCGATCTATAGAACTATAACAAATACTATCAGCTTAGCTCATTGACCAGATTGATCAACTTGAATAGGTCAACAGTCTCACTTCAATTTCGAAAGCAAAAAATTAGAATAAGAGAATATTATTCAGTTATCATGATGATCAGTTAGTTCATTACCACATTTACTATACTTTCTGAATTATACACTTGAAGGAGGGGGTAGTGCTTCTGTGACTCTTTTGGTTCCGTAGTAATTCATCTTCCAGCAATCTTCTGCCATCCTCAATGAAGAAGAATCTGATACTTCAACTTTTCTCATCTACCTTATGCACATTAGTGGAGGGGGTAGTGCTTCTGTGACTCTTTTGGTTCCGTAGTAATTCATCTTCCAGCAATCTTCTGCCATCCTCAAATTTTTGCTTCAATTTTTCTACCAACTTCTTGTCATTCCCATCTAGCTTTCCATCAAGCAAGTCCCCATTCTAGTATCCAAAAAAAAAATCCATTGAGTCATTCTTCTAAATAAGCTGCAAGAAAAAGAAAAAGGTTACATTTGGGGACCTACAGAACGTCCAAGAAAGGTTCCTAGAGCCTTAGAATTATCTGTCACTAGTCCAATGTCACCTGCAAAATTCTTCATTGGTAGGTGAAATAATAAATTATTTTACAACTTTTCCAATATTGTTCTACTAATCAATGTTGATTGGAAAAGAAATTTCAAGAAATGAATACAAAACAACACCTGAAGAAAAAAATACAAAACAATACCTTATACTATGGCCCTAGGCTTTTAAGGATGAGATCAAGTAAGAGCCAATATAGCTACAAGTCCACTAGCAAAAGCTGCAACTGCTGCTCCAACAAAGGATGGTGAGTTACCATCACCTAATAGCTGATGCCATGGCCTGCTTCCCGGAGATACTGCTACATGGTTTCAAACAACGGACTCACATCAATTCAACATACAGCAACATACTGAACAATATACCAAGAACAAAGAAAGAAACCTTCAACATAAATACCAAGAATGCCAAAAGAAAGTCCTCCACATTTTAGAAGTTTGAATGCTTCCCTGCATATCTTATAACGAATTGTGTCAAGAACATGCTTACACATGACTATGTTAAATAAACAATGAAGTACATTAAGTAATGTATAGATACACATGATACATACTATAGATGTAAAATAATTATCTTTCCATTTCTATATGGAGAAATATGAGGCACAAGTACAGCTTCAGTATTCAAAGCCAGATAATATAGCATTGCAACCCAGCCAGAGTTTGGGTCCTATTGAATTGGAGGTCATATCTTGCATACTATATACATTGGTGTCATGAAGAATGGTGCATGCAAACTCAAAAAATCATTTTGCATTTCAAGCATCACTACAGCCACTAGATCACACACTTCAACTATGTAAAACTTCAACACTTATTGTTTTGGTGGAAAATGTTAAGCATGCTTAAATTTTGTAAATTTTAGCATATATCTTTGGGCTAGGGTAGGTCAGTTTCAAAAGGTCAGAACTGAATATCTAGTGTGTAGGTTTGGGTTAAGCTCAACCAAGTAATCCATGTGCTTATAATCTTATCAACTTGAGCTATATAGTCAGTAACTTCTCATGAGATATTTAATTCAGAAGTAAGCAATCCTTTTAACCTTTTAATATTTAAACTAATTTCTACAGATACAAATAACATTCAATGATTTTAAGCACCTAATATTTTCAGTTTAAGCTGCAACTGAAGCAGGGAACTTCAAGGATTTTTAAGATTAAAGCACTTAGAAGACTTTTCAATAGTTGGTAGAACAATGGGGATGCAGATAGCTGACGGATGAAACTGCAGTAAATGAAAAATAAAATAAGAAATTAAAAGCACAATTCGAGAGTAGAGACTGAAGGGTACAAGAATATTGCAAAACAAAAGAAAATCTGAGACGAGAGGGAAAAGTAAAATAAAAAATTATAATGAGAACTTAATTACCAGTTATCAATTCCAATGACAGAATCGAAGCACCAAACCCCATGGGTGGGGCAGGGTTTCATAAAGAAAGGGTAGGGATGAGCAGAAAGAGAGATGATTTCTATTGTGATGGGGTTAGGTTTCGCCAGCACAAGACATGGAAAGTTGGTGTTAGGGCTTCGTAGAAGAGAGAGAGAGAGGTTTTCAGAGAAGATTCTTACGGGAGAAGGCTTGCAGCGGTGGCAGAGTGTCTTCGTTGGTGATCGATGGAGCAGACAGCAACGACGAGCTTTGGAGTGGTTGTGACTAGGTATTTGATGGCTAGGCTTTTCGCAGAAGACGGGACGCTTAGGGGAAAAGCGACAGAGGGAAAAAATTGGGAAATTGAAAGACATTTTCAGCGCGCGGGAAGGGAATGGTAGGGCTCGGATTTTAGTGGATTCAAATCCTCTCTTACAGCTGGGACACCAGGTGTCACATCCGATGGCTGGAGTATGATTTTGGTGGACAGTATTGGAATAGATATCGGCCACCTCGAAAAAACTAATATGTGATCGGTATTGGATCACCTACATCGAATATCGAACATAATATCTTTAATTTTCCTTAAAAAGGCATATTTTTACTTTTTTTACTCTTGGTTTGTATCATTCAATCGATATGGTACTTATTAGAACCATGTCTGGGACTGGAGGACCCGACACACACCCCAACACAAAGGCACACAATCCCAATTTTAACCCTGCTTTATATAATAATAATTTAAGGTTGTCATCCTATCTTTTTATTCAAAATAATGAAATAGGGTCATTGATTGTTATGATCAAGTGTCCTTAACATCGATTATTGTGTTGTATATTGATCATTCGATCTATTGGTTATATTACACACATATATTTACAGGTGTCAAACCATAAATTGAACCGATAAAATCAGCTAGACCAAATCGATAACAGCCTGGACCAAATCGAACTGAAGCCTTATTGGTTTGATTTCGGTTTGGAGTATTGCAACCCCAAAACCAAATCAAACCGCATCGAAAACCAGATGGACCCAAAACCAAAGTGATACCGGCTTAAACCCCCGATCGAAGTCGAAACCAAACAGGTAAGAAATCGAAAATAGTCCAAAATTTATTTAAAAAACCAATATTTGCATAGTTTTGTATACATTTGTATGGAAAGTCGAATCCAAACAGGATCAAAAACCAAAACCAACCCGATTACAAACCGAAGACAACCCAAAACCCAACCGCACCAAAATTGAAACAGAATCAAAACCCGAATTTCCTTATTGGTTTGGTTTTGGTTTTAGCATTCCCACACAAAATCCAACTCAAATCGAACCGAAAATCGATCCGGACCGACCCGTTGACACCCATATATATTTATTAAATTAAATTTGCAAAAAAAAAATCTTTAAAAAAATGTACACTATTAAAATTAAATTTGGCAACATAATCTTGTTGTCATAAATTTATTTACGTGTAATGTACTTTAAAAATGGTGAGTAATCAGAATCATAAATGACTGTCTAAACCCTAGAAATGAAACCCTGAATCCCGAACCTCTAAATCGTTCCATAACTAATGTATCTCAACAAATGATTCAAACCACTAGTAATTGAAAATCTTAAGTTTAAATCACTTAATTTTTCAAGCGGGATTTGATATAACTTATATCAGATCAAACAAATTTCCATAAGAAAATATATCATTCTGAGTACCCTTAATGTCTTTGAATGATAAGAACATAAAATTGTGAGGGGACCATGAAAAATAAAAATCTTAAATCTAAACCGTTAAATTTATCAGTCGGGATCCGACGACACAACGTTTCTATTTATGCGCTTTTTAACTATAGTTTTGTTTCTACAGTAATAAATATTTTTTTTATTACAGTCTTAACTACTGCAGCAATAAGTAGCACATATTACCGTGTTTTTTCTAACTACGATTTTATTTCCATAATTACAAGATTTTTTAATACTACGATTTTTTATTGCGATTTGTTTTCGTAGTTACAAGGTTTCTGTTGCTACGTTTTTTAACTGCAATTTTGTTTCTGCAGTAACAATTTTTTTTATTGCAGTCTTAACTACTGCAGCAATAAGTAGCATATATTACTGCACTTTTTCTAGCTACGATTTTATATTCGTGATTACAATATTTTCTGTTACTGTGATTTTTTATTGCGATTTGTTTCCGCAGTTACAAGGTTTCTGTAACTGCGCTTTTTAACTGTAGTTTCGTTTTTGCAGTAAAAAAGATTTTTATAAGTAGCACATATTACTGCGTTTTTTCTAACTACGGTTTTATTTTCATAGTTACAAGCAAGGATTAAAGTATTGGTATCGGTCGCCGTATCGGTCGGCCAAAATTAAGATACGTATCGGAGGGTATCGTATCGTATCGGAGATACACTAAGATACGCTAAAGATACACACATAAATAGATAGGAAACATTTTTTT
>NC_056568.1:11636126-11645506 GCF_013358625.1 Macadamia integrifolia | reverse complement strand
GGAAATGCGGAAATGCGGAAATGCAGCAGACATATCCAATGCTGGTAACCCAAAATACGAAGTCTTGAAATTCTTAGAAGCATCATCTGCACAGAATTGAAGAAATCATGTTTTGACTTACTGGAAAATTCATCCTTAACATCAACCACTACAAACCATATCCTAGATGCAGATAATACATTGGTAAACAGAGCATTCATTTTCTGAACAATCTTTTCATCCAGTCGTTTGGAACACTACAAGTAGACAAACATCATAGATAAAAAGGCACAAAAGCTCAATGTAGGGAGGGGAGGGGAGGGGGTGGGGGAAATGATAGCTTCAAAATACAGAGAAAGGAAAAAAAAGGACGAAGTATAGGGCATGAGTCCCAGGAATTATACACTACTCGAACACCATAAAGAAGATAAAAATGATTTATTAAAAAAGAGAAAATAAAGAAGATGAAAAATTTGAAGCCTGTCAAAATTCTTTCAGAATAGGATTAACACCTCGTTAACAACATCAGCTCAATCAACAAATTGTCCAAGGTAAGAGAAATCCATAAATAAAAGAGAAGGAAAAGGTCCACAACATTCTTTGTATTTGACTCGGTGGAAATATGGAATCTGAGATAGTAAGAGGTCCCCTCTGCCCTCCCGACTAAAATAAGTCCATTAGGCGTCGCATGAGAAAAAAAAAATCAAATTTAATTGAACCCTACTCTTTTGTAAACCCTGGAGAGCAAGATCACCGTCAAGAGGTGATAGCAGGAAACAACCAAGTAGTTAAAACTTTTTACTAAGCTTGACGCGACAAATCCATAAGCGACTATTGAGTAGCAATTTAGCTATAATTTGATAATTTACATCAATGCAACAATTAAACACTAAACCGCCGGTTCTACAAAAAGTGAAAACAGCAACGTCCACAAAAAACCTAACTGATGCCTCCATGAAAATACATCAAGTTCGAACAACATAAATCTAAAAAAACTGAGCTGTCATTCAAGTTCGCATCCTTTCCTCTTCCCCGTTTCCTTTACGGCTCGGCATCTGATTGAAGAAGGATCAATCGGCAGCTTCCTAGATGACAGTCCTCCTCCCGCAGCAGTTCCCTAAGAGGAGGATGAGGAATTTTTATTGGTAAGGAATTCCTAAGATATAGATTTTTTTTTTTTAAATAAATTTTAAAATATATTTTAAAAGAGGAAAAGAGAGGAGGGAAAGGCATACTGCAAAAGGAAAAGAGAAGTGAAAGAAAGAGATTTGAGGGATTTTAAAAAAAGATAGAGAAAGATGTAGATTGAGGAAAGATAATGAATAAACAGAGAAAGTATATAAAAAAAATATTTTACAAAAAAGAGAGTGGAACTTGAGAGAGGAGTTTTATCAAAAATAAAAAAATAAGAACATGGGAGAGGAGGGAAAGAATTTGAAAGGAAATGGAGAGAGAGAGAGAGAGAAGGAAGACGGCGTGTGAGTTTTTTAAGTTAGAAGGGGCGGAAAAGGAAAGTGAGAGAGAGTGAGAAAAGGAGACCATGAGATTTTTTTTTTTTTTTTTGGTAGAATGGGGTGTGAGATTTGGTTACAGATCCCCTGTAGCACACCCCTGTGCTACACGATCTGTAGCGCGAGCTATAGTGGTGACATGTGGATGATTTCAAACTAACAGTGAAGATCTCTAAAGGAAGAAAAAGGTTTTTGTACATGCGTTGCAGGATATGGATTTAAGGGAACAGCCTCACAAGGTACAAGAGAGGAGAATCACCCCTTTTTTTGTGATTCTCCGGCCTATTTTCTTTCTACAATTCCACTGTTTAGGTGACCTTTTGGTGGGTATTCATCTGGTCCTTTGATAAACCTAATTGGATCAGAAAATGAGAGGTTTATGAGCTGAATCCTCCATAAAATTATTGATTTGTTTTAGCTTCAATGGCTGAACAGTAATTTGTGAGTGATTCTCAAAAAATTAGACCACAGATGTCAGCAATGGCTTCTTCAAAAAGTGAGCTTTCAAGTTTGCAATCACTAGGTCGGCCATGTCTTTATCAGTTTCCCAAGTATTACTCCCAACATCACCACATTCTCAAACTTAAAGAGTTCTTTGGGCACCTCACACTCCTTCTTGAACACATCCAACCCAGCCCCTCCCAATCTCCCTTCAACCAGTGCAGCCAGAAGCTCTAGTTCATCGATGTGCTACCCTCGCCCAATGTTCATTATATACCCCTTTGAACCCACCGCGTCAATCACATCCCTGTTCACAATGTGGTGCATCTCACTTATCAAAGCACGTGCATTGCAATTAGCAACCATATCCACAACGTTTGAACAGTGCTTGTAATTTATCGCATTCGAGATCGATTTCTTAGAACGTAGGACCCAAAGGCTTATGCTCTCCTCACAATCGTAGAACCGATAATTCCCAGCCCCAAAATCCCAACTCTTTTGCCTCTGAACTTGGTGTTTAGCTCCATGTCCCCTTTGGTCGCCCAATATCCACTCCTCGCGTAAGGATCATGCTCGCAAATCCTTCTAAATATCGCTAGGATCAAAGCCATGGCCATGTCGGCGATGTCGCATAGCACGTCAGGTGTTTGTAAGCCACTCCCTGCAATGCATCTGTAAAAACCCCTCTCTCCCATCGAATATCGTCCTGCGTTGATTTGAAAAATCCACGTGTTGCCATTACAAATCGCGCTATACATCATGCAGCGCAAGAGTCTGTAAAAACCCCTCTCTCCCATCGAAGATAATCCTGCGTTGATTTGAAAAAATCCATGTGTTGCCATTACAGATCGCACTATACATCATGTAGCGCACTCTTGGCTACAGAGGATCCGGATCCCTCACACCGATAAGCAAACTAAAATTTAGAAAAATATTTAATTATTAAAAAAAAAAAAAGGGTACCAAAAAAATAAGGAAAATAATAAATATAAAGAAAAGGGATAATGTAGAAGACAGTGTATTTAAATAAATAATAAGGTCAAAATAATACAAGAAAAGTTTAGCCACGAAGCATGAGTACATACTTTTATATATCGGTATATGAATTGATATATTTTTAGTTAAGTAGTAAATTAATTTCTTGTATATATTCNATGACCAGCATAAGGCAGCATCTAATGTAATGTTTGGCTCATCTGGTATCGGTTCTTCTATCCCCTTGTTCCTCTGGGTATCTGTTCTTGCTTTGTATCTTTTTTATTCATCTGGGTATTTTTATCTATTTCCCTCAAATAAATACTTTTCAAAGTGGGAGTAAAGTATTTAGGCAAATTGGCAAAGCCAGTGGGCATAAACCATCTTGTAGAAAATACCAGTTTAAATCGTTCAAAGATTTTTTAGTGGCTGAGTTTCTCCCATGATCTGCTCTAGAGCCCCAAGTACAAGTAGATTCAGGTAGAAGTATAGCATAACTAAGATGCTTAAATGTCAAATCATTAGGTCAACAGGGTCGGGTTCAGTTGTGTTGGGCTGTTTTTGGAAGACCTCATTCCAACCTTAAGTCCTTTTAGCTGGGCTTGCCTTGATTCAGAGTTTGAAAAAGCCAACCCTAACACACCATCAGGATTGGACTAAGTTGACCCTGATTGCCCTGGCCATATAGAGGGAGAAGGAAGTTTTATTTATTTATTTTTTAATTTATTATTTATTATTTATTATTTATTGTTATTATTATTTGGGGGGGAGGTTGTGGGGGGTGGTTTTGGGCCAGGAAGAAAGAGCAGAATGAAGACAGGTTGGGCGGGTTGGGCTGGGCTGGACTTAGCCTGGACCCGGTCCTGACAAGTCAATAATTCGCAACCTTAGACCAGCCCTCAAGGCTAGGGTATGTCAATTCTCAACCCAAGTGAAAATAAGGCCAAATGGGCTCAGAACGATAAGGCCAAACTTGCACCCCTAGTCTAAAGCATGGGTTAAGGTGAGAAATCGGATTGGATTGGATTGGATCAATATCTTAGGACAATCCCATATCGGTGGATTGGCACAAACGAAGGTAAAAAAACCTTTTTTATTTAAAATCGTTTTTTAAATGAAAATGAGATGAAAACAAGAGCAAATCAAATTCTTGTACGGGATTGATCCACACAGATTGAATCCACTCAAGGAAAAACGAGTCTGGATCTCGATCACAAGACCGTGAGAAAGCTGGATTCCATTAAGTCACTCGCATTTTACTCTGACCTTAGTGGAACCCAGGTATTGTCGATCACAAGACAGTATGAGAAGATTTTCATATGAAAATCTGATTTGAATTCCGAAAAAACCTTATGGTGAATTTCATCTTTGTGGATCAGTCCGTAAAAGAATGATTGTCCTACAAGAACCTGATCCACACTCATCCATAGTGAAAACCAAAGGTATTTCTATCCAATCAAAGCCGATATAGTCCGATCCGGATCAAGATTGATCAATGTCAGTATCAGCCGATGCTTTTTTTTGTTTTTTTCATAGGAAGTATCAGCCGATGCCGATTCTGGCATCTTAAACCATGATCCAGAGCTATAAAGACTTGAAATCCTCTAGCTATGAAAGAATTACCCAGGATTCATTGGATCAACTTTGTGATCTAGACACCTATTGCTCTTCACCAGTGCACCTTAATTCTTCCCCCCCCCCCCCCCCCCCCTTCGTTTTAGATGAATCATCCACTTGAAAGAAACTTTGGGACCCAATTTATTCTTTTCAAAATCCTTTACCATAAGGCCCAGAGAACTCACTGGAACTTTGAGATCCGAGTTGAGCAGCCTGAGGTCTACTTCTGGGCAAAATTTGGGGCCCCCACCTTACTTGCAAAGTATCATATTTACAGAGGCCAGAGATAACCAAACAAGCCATACAGGGTAAGGTTGATACAGAGGAGGATTGAACACTTTAAGAAGTTAATCCTGTGTAGGAGTTGGGAGTAAAGACTAAAGACTCACCACTGTTGAAAATTCTTCTTTTATTGGTAACAAATTACAATTGTTTCCTTAATTACTTCAATCTCACAACAGATGAGTTAATGGTTTCAGTGTTTGTGTGAATCATGAATCACGAATTCGAATGTTCAATCTTCTAAGCCAGACAGAATGAAGAATCATATGATAGACATCAAACCTCTTGGGAGGAGAATGCACCTCAAAATGTCTCCTCACCTGTATCAACCTCCTCTGCATCCTTATATACTGTCCTGATGATATACTCATCAATATCTTCTTCAGGTTTGGTATCTCTCTCACAGGAACTTCCACAGAGAAGGATTTCCAGTTGAGGACATCACTAAAGGGAGGCACATAGTGATCATTTATCAGCACAGGTACACATCCCGCATAGATTGCTTCCACAATTCTTGGGCTAGCAACTTCATACCCACTTGGGCAGAGGCAGAATCTGCTTTTCCTCATCTTGTCTTCGTAAGATATTCCTTTCGGCAAATACTCAAACACCTGCAAGTCATCGTCTTTGTTCTTCCAGTGCTGTAAAAGAACGGGCCTGACGGGACCGTGCATTCCTCCGGCGAAGAATCCGAGTATAGGCCGGCGAGATGGCGATGGGCCACCGATCCCTTTCATGAAACCAGTTTTGAGATGGATTTCTGGTAAGGCAGCGTCCTTGGTGGGATTGAATCCCTCTGAAGTGTTTGCATTGCAGAGAACCCGAATTGAGTTCTTGAACATATTGGGAACGAATGTGGATGACATTGGCCCCTGCCAAGAAGAACAGGAATGAAGGAAAGCAAATGAAAGAGGAGGGGAGAAAAAAAAAAAATCTTATCTTTAAGAAGCAGAGTCTTACCCAATCATGGCAAGAGAGCATGAAATGGTCGGCTCCAAGGCTACGGTTCCAGAAAGGATATTTTTTGGAGATGACATCTACATAATCCCTGACTGTTCTCTTGATTGGACCACTATCATGGGAGTTTGAGACATAGACGAATCGAACCATCATCGTCACACTGAAGGGGAGGAAGAACATATGAGCCTTTTCTGGGTCTCTGGTTCGTATCTGGCTATCAATCTCCATTCTGTGAATGAAATTTCCTTCCATGGAATATATACTTTTGCAAGGTCCATTGTGGAACAGAGGTGCCTCTCCTTCTTCATAGATGAACACCTTGAAATGTTTCTCCATTTCCAAATAACTCCTGAAGAAATACCCATTAATTCACAGAGAAAAAGAACAAGAACCCACATCGAGAAGGAACTGGAAATCCTCATACCTGTGGAAGGCACGGGGTTTCCAGTACATGGGACCTTGAGGAACATAGTCTTGGTCAGGTACTGTTTGGTTCCAAGACCAAGCAGCTTCTCTTATTGCAGCTCGAGTTCTTGCAAGCCTTGCTTCAAGCCTCTCCAATCTGCTGTACTCTTTTGGCATTTTTGTGATCAGTGGAGAAACATTGGACTCGTTCTTGGAAGCTTTTGTGTGTTCTTGGGTTTCCTCATCCTACAAAAATTAATCGAAATTCAGAATTAATTAGCAGAAGACTAAACTCAAAAAGGGAACTAAATAATAAGAAAATGATTCAGAGAGAGAGATCTTACGGGTTGTGGAGCTGGTTCCTGGTTTTGGATAATTTGTGAGTCAGGAGGAGGGGAAGGAGAAGAAGAAGAATTGAAGGTGGGATGACGAGAAAGAGGTTCTTGAATTTCTGTAGATAGAGCATCAACCACTGTTGGATGAAAATCCAGGTGTCTCTCAGTTTCTTCTTCAGCTTCAAGAGATGAAGCAGTGGTGGTCATGGCTGTAGTAGCAGGAGAAGAGAAAGAAGAAGAGTCAGCTCTCCAAACCCAAGGATTGTAAGATGATGGAACTCGAGGGATCTTTGGTCCCAACATTAAAACAAACCCAGATAGTAGAATCAAAGTTACAACAACTAGAAGGAATTTCAGAGAAGAGGACACAGAAGTCCAACATGAAGAGAGGTTGCTGTAATCAGCCATGGATTTCCCTCCCTCCTACCACTCTCTCTCTCTCTCTCTCTCTCCCTCTCTCTCTCTCTGTTCAAATTGCAGACAGAGATGGTTATTAGAACTTGGAAGTCTTCATCATCACTGTTCTTTTTGTCTCTTGTGTATATTGTGATGATGATTCATGTGTGTGTTGTAACTGCAAGTCTGTGTGCAGTGGTTGAGGATTAATGTGATTTGTTTCAGCACAAGAACAAAGAGGAAGAAGGTTTTGAGGGGAGAAGAACATTTGTTGATAAAGATCTGGTGCCACCACGCCAAGCGTCCTCTTGTTTGGTCACTTGCTTACCGTGTTCCCATGCAAAATTCTTAAATCCCATCTCTGTCCCTTTCCTAATAACCTCATCGGCTCCTTTCTCTCTCTCATAAAATAAATGACAAATGGCAACTGACAAATGAATTCTTATTAGTTCTCAATGTTTTCTCTCTTAGTATAATTTTTTTTTGGGTAAGATTTCTCTCTCTTCTCTTTTATATGCGATTCGGTCACTGAGATTGAACTCACCTCATCAAATTAAATGGGAGAAAGAAGAATCTAAGGCTATTTATAAGAATCTGAGAAACAAATGGAATATTAGTGGACAAGTGTGGTGGCTGCTAAATCTGCGAGAGGAATCGGTTTCCCTTTTACCAAATGGGAAAAAAGGATCAAATTCCAAACTGGAAAAAGGGTAGATATATATAGGGAGAGTGTGGGTTTAGAAGAAGAAGGGAAAGAGAGGGCAATATTGTCCTCTTACAATAACTAGGGGTGTTTTGGGAATTTTGTAAAAAAACTAACAGACTTTCACTCACTTAACACGGTTGGCTAACGGCAGGGACTGATTTGAAATTGTTTGAATTTTCAGTGGGTGTCTTTTGTGTTTTGAAAAGTCCAGGGGATGACATTGAATAAAGACCAAAGTTCAGGGGGTGACAATGCAATTTTCTCTAAAATTAATGTTGATGGCTCATCTTGAATCACCAGGTAATGCAAGTGTTAGAGTCGTCCTTAATTGGCACTGATCGATTCACACCGATTCCCTTCGATTAATTATCGGTTTTGATCGATAATCGAGAATCAACCTTGATCGATTCAAATGCTGATTCTGTGTTTTAAAACCCTAGTTGAGACCCTTGCAGTTTTCAAACTCTTTGCATTACTGTGGCTAGAGGATATCAGTATATGATGTTGGAGAGCGATTGCATCTTGATAGTCAATCTTCTATGGTTGCTGATGCTTTAGCATCTTTTGCTTTTAAAAACATATTTTTTTGGTCATATGGGATATCACTCCCATTCCCTTTTTATCTCTATTTTTGTATCTTGATGCCATTTTGGGTTCTTTGCCTCAGCTAATGTAAGTATGGGGCAGGAGAGGGATAGACACATCGTCCACATGTGGCAAACTAACAGGTGGCATCAATGTGACATCATATAGAAGGGGCAAGGGGATCATTTTAAAGGGAGGAAGAGAGAAATAGGCATAACTGCAAGCGCTAGCTTGTAGTATGGGGATAATGTGCCCAACCTTTCCCCTATAAGTATATGGGAAAAAAAACCCTAATGGTTTGGCGTAGAAACCAACAATCAAAATAATCATGCTGCCCCCTTGTGTGCTCTGAAGATGCTCCTACCTATGCTCTCATTGGCTTGCATGTCTTGTGTTTCCTATGTCAGACAGACGGGTTTCTTTCTCCCTAAGTGTTCTCACTAAAATGAAAAATGCTCCAAGTGGATTTTGACTTCTATAGTATGGTGTGCGGTTGGCTGGCGGGCTGGCACTCTCATTTTGTCACTTAATACTACTTATTGCACAACTATTTATTTAATTTGTTCATCCAATCTAAAATATTAAGTACAGGAAAAAGAAGCCTCATGAAAGGCAATGTAGACAATAAATGGGGCGAAATGATCACCCCACCCCTCATGAAAGATGAAAATTCTATCTCTATTGATCCTTTCATGCGCACTTCTCAGGAGCCCTCTCCCAATAAGTACATTAATTTGTAATTTTTTAGATTTAATATACTTGAAAATCTTACTACAGCCTATCAGTTTCATTAATTTTCTACTATTTTCCTAACTAAATGAATGAAACAATAATTAATAATAAAAAAAGACAAATATGAATGTTGGTTGGGGTCCGGCTCAGATGAATCCGATTCGACTAAGATAACAATTCAATCAATCCGATTCCTATTCTCCCCCTCTAGCCAGGAGTTTCTCAATAGATTTTTGTGAATAAAAATATTGTAAAAAGAAGTCTAGAAGGCAGTGTGGCCTCTATATGCATACACAGAGAGGGTTGAAAACTTGAAATGATCGCCTCACTCCCATGATAAACAGAAATTTCGCTGCTATTGATACTTCCGCGTATCTTCCCATTGCTCCATACGTTGATATAGAGGGCACATTGCATTGTAGGGAACTCTCATATTCCTCTCACCATTAAAAAAAA
>NC_056568.1:11598030-11635640 GCF_013358625.1 Macadamia integrifolia | reverse complement strand
AAAAAAAAAAAAAAAAAAAAAAAAAAAAAAAAAAGTTCTATTCTTCAAATTAAAATTATTCTAACTATCATAGTCTACACAAGTTGAGAGGCTCTCTTATGTAGATGGTTACCTTTTCTTGTTTGTTCTGCAAATGTCACAGTCAAAGACTGATTTTTTCCGACTAATACTACTTTATTCTTCTCATTCATTTCCGGCAAGATACGGCGAAGCCAAGAATTAAGGGCCCTTCTAAAACTCCGTATCATGACCGTTTTCTTTAGAAATTTTTTTAATTTTTTCTTATGTGTATAAAAGTGGAGTCTTCCCACTTGTGGATATGCTTAGATAGGACGTACAGGCTACGTCACTTTGCCTGATTCTTGTAAATATGTAAAACTAAATACCCAATAGAGACAAGATCAGATGGTCCTTCCCCATCCATGGACAATTTTAAAATGAGCCCACTAATTTGGATTAATTTGACAGATTTTAATTTTTTCAAAGTTATCCCATCCCTCGACCTCCTGTCTATACTCACAAGTCACACTCAAAATTGCATCAAGTGGAACAAGTGAAGCTATTATGGATGAGATAGGGTGCAAGTTTGAGCCTGAATAGGGTCTAGGTTAAGATATTCTAGTCCTAAGGTTGGGTCAGGGTTAGGAATTTTTGACTCTAAATTAGGGTCAAATTGAGTTAGGTTAGAATTGAATTCTTCAGGCTCTAAATAAGGACAGGCCAGTCCTTAGTTGGAATAGAATAGTTAGTCCAAGTAATAGCCTTGTTCAATTGTGTAATGTAGGCTTATGCCTAATTGGGTTATTTTTCAGGCTCTAAGTCAAGGTCAGGTCAGGCTTAGCCTGGCTAAGGGGACTCAAGGTTCGGTTGGGGCTTTCAAAAGCCGCCCAACCTAATCCAATTGCAACCCTCAATGGCATGTTACAAATATCGTTTCCTACAAAAATGATATTGCAATCTTTTGGTAGGAATTTTCACTAAAGGGTAATACAGTCTTTTGATGTTAGTTTCAACCCTCGATGACATGTCACAAATATCTAACTTGGAGTCAGAAATTTCTATGGTTGGGTCAGGGTTAGGAATTTCCACTAAAGGGTTATACAGTCTTTTGATATTTAAAACTAACATACTCACACCATCAATGTTAGGGGAGGGGGCGTAATTTTCCCTAATTAAGGGGGTATGATTTCATGACGTTATCAATAGCTTTACTTTCTTATCATTCTATTAAAAGAGTTTTTGAAGAGGTTTTGAAGTGTGTTAAGAGATATTTCTATAAATGGGTTATGTTTTTGTCAACTACTTGTAATTTGATAATAAATTAGGATTTTGCTAACCTCTTTGGCATTTGGGAACCTAATGAAATTAATTAAGTTATGATAAGTAAAAACAGATGTGATTGGAGAGTGTGAGAATCACAAAATATGTTAGGTTAGCATTGTCATAGATAGAGATTTAGACAGGAAAAAGAAATCAGGAGTGGCAATGCATTAATTTCATGAAGTCATTCTCAGATCTTTTTAGTTATATCTATATATCACAATTTAATCTTTAAGGTCATCCCAAGGCTATCCAAGTTATTAATTGTCTATCCAAAATAAGTTTGTGATGTCAATTTCTAGGGAAGTGGTGGTGAGCCTTCCCAATGCATAGCGATGATCATTCTAAGTATAGTCACAACATGCTCTTGCGAGCAATTAGCGTTTTCATTAATTGTCTCAATAGGTCATTCTCAAAATTTTCTAGTTTCATGTCACACAAGATTTATTTAAACTCAAATTGGAATAAAAATCAAGATTTTCCTTTCAATCTTTTGATTATGTGTACTAGTACCTTAGACATATTATCATTCAACTTTAACTGAAAACAAATAATTTAAATTTAAAAAAAGCCAACATGCCTAGACTTTTCTCTTAAGAAAAATTGAAAATATTAATAATCTATTTGTCTTGTGACTATAGAAATATCACTTTTTATTGTTACATAGATAAACTATCCATAACACGGAAAGATCTACATGACACCCATCTGTAATGCCTTGTCACCTCAAAGAGAAGAAAGTGCATGAGAAGATATGTACTGCATCATTGTTTTTTTTTTTTTTTTTTTTTTTTTTTTTTTTTTTGTTAACAAGGAACCCCTCGAACCTAAATTGCTTGGTTTTAGGATTTAAGCCCAAGAGTAAACCTTGGTTTGACGTTGCCACCCTAACCTGCGCAACAAATCAATCGCAGAAAGATTCGAGCTGGAGATGACTGTTAACACACAACACCTTTGGACCAATGGAGCTGCTACACCTAGGGTGTTGCAATAGTGTGTACATCATTTTCCATTTACTTATTTTAGAAAAAAAAATTATGCAATAACAAGAGGACGACTTGAAATTTAACCTGATGCATATAGAGATACACAAACTCGACCATTATTTCAAGTATTTGGGATTGAACTAGTTAACTGATTAATTTTACAAAGTTGAATAATAATAGTAATAATAAGAATAATAATAACAATAATAATAATAATAGAAGAGAGATAGAAAGAATGATCCAGCTTATTGAGCCAATTTTTTGTTCAGATTGGGGAGCCCAATATACATTTTTTTTTTGGGTAACAAAAAATTTATTGAGAAAACCGTGAGTTACACATGGAGGTTGGAGTTTGATTCTCCCACAATCATGGAGTGATTAACAGTCAAATTGTCGTACACGGTATAGATATGGCCCTCCTTACTAGAGAATCTACAACAAAGTTGATCTCCCTAGGAATAGAAGAAAAGTTACAAATCGAAAAATACTTAGAGATGTGGAGGATATCTGATACTCACCATCAGCCAAACTTGAACACGTCAACTTTTTAGATCGAAATATTGGGGGACTATGTTATAATTTGATGTAATTTTTTTTGTAGGTAAATATATTCTATTAAGAAAAAGAAAATATACCTAAAATGGCAATCTTCATCCTCCTCCTTTAGACATGCCTTAAAGAATGAACGACTCCAAGCAAGTAGGGATAGACCCCCTCAACCCACATTCAATAGAGATCAAAACAAAACAGAAAATAATTCATTACATCAGCAATAAATTTTACAATTCAAATCTTCCTTAATGAAAGTAAGGAGATCAATAGTGAAGTCATAACAACTGCCTAACGTAGTTGGTGAGCTGTGGTGTGCAAAAAACCCAAACTTACCATGAGGTCTCAAGTTCAAAAATAAAAAATAAAAAATAAAAAAAATGAAAAAAAAAGAGTCCTAAGGGAGGAGAATAACCTCATTACCTGTTAATTCTCAGTTTTTTTTTTTGGGTATAACCCTCCCCCCTCACATAGTCAATTTAAATCTCAAATTTGATGTTAAGTTGCTTAATCTAAATTAAACCAATTAGCAACCAACTAGGGTGTAGGGATATTCTAACCTGAAAAACAAGAAAATTAACAAAATCATGAAACACTAATCCAAGAATTTTAAGATACTAATTAAATACTCTAAAGAACTTAATGGTGGATCCATACATACCAAAGATAAACTTTTAAGTCTCATCAATATAAATCACCCACGCCACATCAATCAGCATGCGAGAGTTGGTTTTAATTATCCTTATTGTACCTTCAGACTTCTTAATTACAAATTTATTAAAATTTGAAACAAAGTAATTAACATAATTTCTGCATTGGTGCTTTGGAGAAGGCCCCTAGCCTTTGTTTCAGTCTCACTCTCTATCAGCCAAGATCCAGTCAAGAAAAGATAAAATGATTTTGAAACATAATACAAGAAGCTCATCTAGCTTCATTAGTGAGTGGATTAAATCTATCAACATGAAGTATAATAAGATGCAACAGAAGCAATTAGTTGACAGAGCATAACATGAAAAAAATTCCAACAATGGATCTTGATGAATGCAGTTTCACGAACTAATAATTGTGAGTGATGGTCACTTGGAATACATTGATGGTGTGTTCTTCCAAAGGAATGCAAAACCCAGTGAAGATTTTCGTCGAATGCACCTTCTGAATGGCTAAAACCTAAGGTTGAAAATAAACAGGCTCTCTCTCGCCACTCCAATCTCAATAACAAATAATGTCTTGTGGATTTAGAATTCAAACTTTGGTTCTTTTATAATAAAGCTAATAATGGATTTAACGAACACGATCTAACCAAGTGGTGTGATCATAAATGGTAACCTTTAAATTGTCCTTAATTGCACTAAAGGACGATCCCTCCAAAGGTGTAACTTGAAAACCCCATGGTAGTAGAAATTGTTGTTTTCTGGTTGTTTTTATTGGCAACCTCGACCATATGGTAGTGATGAAGTGACCAATTGGGTGAGGTGGTTGAAAAAGATGATGTAACAATGTACAGTCTCTCCAATGAAATGACAATAGTGTTTGATGTGTTTGAATGGTTTGGTTCATCCATGGTAGGAAATGTGGATTTCTGGACCTTAAACTAACAATTTTGGCCTTCCTCTTTGGGGCATTTTCAGCATTGAAGATGATTTTTTTAGAAGGCGGATCCATGTTCTAATGTGACCATAAAAATTCCTTTCCAACGCACCCGATTTAGTCCCATTTCAATATCGGATGAAGAAATCACGACTTCCAAAAAGTTCAGGGACATTTTGCTCTTTTTGTAAAACCAAGATGTTAATTAGGTATTCTTGAAATTTGTAAAGCTTCGAATTGTGGTCCATACGCTTTTCATTTCGATTCAATCCGAATCCATATTAGAGAGTTATGGAGTCTTCTGCAAAATTAGTCCAAAAAATCTAAAACTCGAATTGACTAGCTCTCATTCTCAGTGTACAAAGGGTGGTTTCAGCTTTATCCGAAAGAAAAGCCAGCACAATAAAACAATTTTGTACCTCTTGCATTTGGCTATATTGATAGTTTTGCCATTCCTCATTCATCAATACTAATGATTCACCAATATTTTGTTGGACTTTCAAAACGATAGAGTAGATGCTTAGTGTGGCCATCTACTCGGGTCCATTTCTGTAGTTAAATCTCTTTGGTGGGTACCGTTGGCAGAAAATGGTGAGCGCTCAACAACTTGGGAAAATGATGAATCCAATAAATTAATAAAAATGACCAGACAAAGGCAGAAGAACCAGCAATTTTGCCTTTTAGATGCAACAGATTTGTTAACAAAGACCTATAATTGAACAGATAAGTCATCTCTCCTCCCCCAGTTTCTTCAACTGAAGGGAAAAAGAAAGAGACAGTTAAGGCACCATTTCAAAACATTAATTACAGAAAAGTGAATGGAGAGACTTGTTAAGAGAAGATCCTATCATTCTTCAGATGAAGACAGGTAGAATAATTTATTTGCCTCAATGACTTCTAGAAGCCATAGTGCTTCTCGATCAGGGAACGGCGAAAGATTAACTATTTTGTGAACCTGCATTTTGAAGACAAAAGACCTCAATATATGTAAGGGAAAAAGAAAAAAGGTGATTCAAAAGTTAATTGGGTCTGTGCATGTTTGTGGTGTAGGAAGCAAACTTTTTTGACAAAATTATGTAGTTTAGTCTGTTCTTCATAGAAATATTGCAAAACTTCTTGAGGTCCATTTAGAAGCTGAATTGCAGTCTCCAGCCCCCACCCCACCCCCAAAAATAAAATAAAAAATCCGGAATTTTTAATTACATCTCAAAATTGATATCCAATGGAAAGAATACATCGTATAAGTCCACCTAAAGCTTTTCACCATTGATGAGTAACTTAAATATGTCAGCAGCTGTCTAGGAGGGTGCTCAATATGAAATTCTAGTCTTATCATAAGAAAAAAAAAGTGCTGTGATGTATTCCCAATAAATGAACTGTTTCTGAAATTCCAATACTATACCCACTGATGCAATTTTTCGAACATTCATTTTAGCAAGTCATTAATCCATTCTTTTTACCCATCTGATAAGAAAATTGCTATTTATGTCAACAGAAAAAGGGGGCGAGTCTCCCACATTGAGAAGCATACCCAAAGGTTTCAAACAAACAAAGCCAATAGAGGAACTAGTTAAGGCAGGTAGGTGCCACCTTTACCTCTCATCAGGCAAAGCAGCATGTGTGTCGCAGCGATAACTATGCAAGCAGCAACTAGCCAATGCCTAGGCATGACTGGGTATCGAAACCCCTCTGCCCCCTTCCCCCCCAAAAAAAAACCCTCAAGGGAGTTGTGCGTCTATATGGGCGGCCAGAGTCAACTGTATCCGATAGAGATGCCAAATTTTAGTTATTTTTGGAAGACTATGGTTTAAGACCAACACAAAAATTTAGTTTTCTACATCCTTCCATCCACATACCGATGGTCAAACAAAGGTTATTAACTAAAGTTTGGGCAACTTATGCATTGCCTTGTTCATGACTATGAGAAGACATGGCCATCCATTCTTGACATCACGGAATTTGCGTAGAACAGTTCAGTGAATAGGACGAGTCATACTCCATTTGAAATTGTTCTTGTAGTTCAATCTAAGCAACCTGCCGACCTTGTTCCCCTTCCGCCTCAGACACACATTTGTATTGAAGGGGATAAGTTTATATGCCATATTATTGAGGTCCAAGCTGATGTTCGATGTCATATTGCTCTTTGCAATGATTCTTATAAAGCTAAGGTTAATTGTGATCGTTGTGATGTAGGAGGATACCTAGAACACTAGGATTCCTACAAATATTACCCACGAGGACAGAGGTAGACTCACTAGGGCTTAGAATGGGATTGGGATTAATAGAAAACAACACAATACATTAATTAGCATGCATGAATTAGAAAACAATTAAACAGAGTAGCAGCAATCAATACTAATCTAGAAAGAAAAACATATAAACTACCTAGGCTTCAAGTGGGGAACATGGGGAAGGGAACATGACAACATAATGTAGATAGGCACAAATCAATTCAAGAATTCAGAGAGTAAGTATCATGCTCTTCCTTATATCAATCAACTACTAAAGAAATCAGCAGCATTCTTAATCACAGAAAATTGATTAAGAAAACAGCAGTAGTATGTAAGTTCAGCAGGATGAAAATACAAGAGCAACAATAACAGGTTTGAACACAGCAGGATAATTCTGAAGGACAGCAGGAAATAATAATGGCTGAAACAGAGGTTAATTTCAGTCTTCAGTGGGATCAACAGGGAGGTAGTAAACAGTCAAGGAAGTGGGATGGGGGTGAGGATCTACTTACCTTAACACTGTCCCGTTCTGAGGAGAAAAGGAGAGGTCGAAGTCCTCCCAAATAGAGATGCAGCCCACCTTATTTGATGAAGGGAAAACTCCAGTTTGTTGAAGGAGTGTTCAGCAGCATTCCGATGGGGCTTTATGCAACTGAGATGGCCTTCAATCGGTAGTATTCAGCAGCTGCAGTAGACGTGACAGTAACCAGAGAATAGATGCAGTGAAAGAGAGAAAGAGAATGGGAGGGAAAGTCGTGAGAGAGAGGGGAGGCGAGAAAGAGAGAGAAGATCGAGAATGAGAGACGAGAGAGAGAGAGATCGAGAGAGATAGAGTCATTGCCTTTTTTTGCTTTCAATAATCATGCATTAAAAAAAAGTCGTGGCCAACTGCCTTACATAAATAGGGAGATAATTACAAAAAAACAAAGAAGGAAAAAGGCCACTAGGAAAATAATCTCACAACAAAAGAATTTCCTAAAACAAATAGGAATATTATTTGGTTTCCTACTTATCTCAAAGATCTAGACAAATAAGATACTAGAAAATAAGCTAACTAAATAACAAATCAGCAGTGGGGCCCACACAATCTTGGGTGATGGGAGAGAGAGAGAGAGAAAGAGGCCAGCGATAGGGCAAGGATGGTCGATTCTTCCTCCCTTCTTCCTTCTTCTTCCTTCTCTTTTAGTTTCCTTCCATGAAAGCATCCTCCAGCCATAGTGAATGTGGCTGGTTCTTGCGTCGGCGTTGCTGGTACGCTTGGATGTCCCCATCAACTCTCCCCGGCTTGGAAGAATTCACCTACGGTGAATTATGGCTCATGTAGTACTCAAGCAAATCCGGGTTTTGTTGTCGGATTTCTTGCACTGTGATCCAAGTGTTGTCAATTTTCGGACGTCCACACCATTAGACCAAGAACTCTCTGGAACCTCCTGCGTGTGTGGATACATTCCTCTCATCAAGGATTTCCTCAACTTCTTCAGTTCTCCTCATGACCTTAGGTACAAGTGATAAGGAGATTGGGGGGAAGTGGCTGGGTTGGTTCAGCGATATCATCAAGGGTGAAAGGGAAGTCCTCAAGGTCATCATGATAGAAAGGGGTAATGGTGGAGGCACCGTGGTATCGGACAAGATCTTCTACATTAAAAACATTGCTAATTTCCATATGAGTTGGTAGATCAAGGATATAGGCATTGGCACCTATCCTCTTAAGAACCTTGAAAGGACTTGTGCTGCGAGCATGTAGTTTGCTCGCTTTTCCCCTAACAAAACACTGCGGCTTGATTCTAACCATCACCATATCTTCCTCTTGAAACTCTTGTGGTCTTCTGTGCACATTTGCCTTTGACTTGTATTGATCGTTGCTCAGTGTTATCTGTCTTCTTATACCTGCATGTAAATCATGTATGTGCCGAGCAAAAGACTCGGCTGACAGGGATGTCCTAGAACTAGACACAACTGGGACAAGGTCTATGGGTGCCCGGGGCTAGTATCCTGAACAAATCTCAAAGGTGGACAGACCAGTGGTACGATTCTTAGAACTATTATATGCAAACTAAACTTGGCTAAGGACTCGATCCCAACTGGTAAGGTGTTCTCCTATGAGGCAACGCAATAAATTTCCTAAACTCTTATTGACAACCTCAGTCTGGCTATCAGTCTGAGGGTGGAAAGCTGAAGAGAAGCGGAGCTTAGTGCCCATCATCCGCCATAGGGTCCTCCAAAAATGACTAGTGAACTTAACATCCCTATCGGACACTATGGTGAGGGATAACCCATGGTACTTGGCAACCTCGTTAAAGAAAAGTTCAGCTACTGTGGACGCATCAGAGGTTTTAGAGCATGGGATGAAATGGGTCATTTTCGAGAAGCGATCTACAACCACATAAACAGAAACATGGCCTCTCGAAGTTTTTGGCAGACCAAGCACAAAGTCCATGCTGAGGTCCTGCCAAGGGGCATGGGGAATGGGTAGGGGAGTGTATAAACCCGTGTTCTGCTTTTGTTGTTTGGCAGTTTGACATGTCCTACACTGACTCATAACTCTAGCAACATCCCTCTTTAGTCCTGGCCAAAAGAATCAATCCTCAACGAGGGTGATGGTGATGGTCTTATCTCGATCGAAATGGCCAGCGACTCCCCAGCATGCAATTCCCAGATCAGAAAATCTCGGAGTGAAGTCCTGGGAATGCACAACTGGCTTCCTTTAAAAAAGAAGCCCTCCCTAAATAAGTAGGCCGAGTGATTGACCGGGTTGCCTTCACTCAAGGAAGTGAACGGCTCACTAAAATCAGGACAGGTGGGGTATTGGTCCTTGACTCGCTCGACCCTACAACCTCTACACTCATTGCCTGGAGTAACACACTAGCCCGACTCCTAGCATTGGTGCGACTGAGGAACATGTTCACCCGGCTCAGTGTATCTACAGCAGTATTCTCGACACCAGGTCTGTGCTTGAGTACAAAAGTGTACTCTTGGAGAAACTCAACCCACTTGGTATGTCTCTGGTTAAATTTCATTTGGGTATTCAGGTATCTTAGAGCTTGGTGATCAGAGAATAGCACAAATTCTTGCAGTAAAAGGTAATGTCGCCAATAACGCAATGATTGGACAACCGCATAGAATTCCTTGTTGAATGTGGAATATCGTTGCCTAGCTTAAGTTTCTCATTAAAATAGACAACAAGGTGGCCCTCTTGTCCTAGGACACCACCTATTCCAATACCAGATGCATCACAATTCACTTCGAAGACCTTAGAGAAATCCGAGAGGCGCAGGACTGGAGCTTCAGTTATAAGCTTTTTAATCTCATTAAAGGTCTTCGTAGCAATCTTAGTCCATTGGAACTCCTTTTTCATACAATCGATGATAGGAGATATAATGGAACTAAACCGGTAGATGAACCTCCTGTAGAAAGTGGCTAAGCCATGAAAGCTTCGTACCTCATGGACATTAGTTAGCTCAAGCCACTCTACAATCGCTCTCACTTTCTCAGGGTCAGCAGACACTCCCTTAGTTGACACAACAAATCCTAAGAAGATGACTTGACACTCATGAAGGTGCACTTCTTGAGGTTGACAAAGAGTTTCTCTTGTAAAAGCACATGAAAAACCTTCTGTAAGTGATCCAAGTGAGAAGACGGGGTCTTACTATAGATGAGGATGTCATCAAAGTAAACACTAGAAGCTTACCAATGAATGGTTGAAGCACATGATTCATTATCCTCATGAAGGTGCTAGGTGCATTTGACAAGCCAAAAGGCATGACTAACAACTCAAAAATGCTATCCTTCGTCTTGAAAGCTGTCTTCCACTCATCTCTAGCTTAACCCAAATTTGGTGGTACCCGCTCTTGAGATCAATCTTTGAGAAGATCGACGAGTTGGCCATCATATCCAACATGTCATCAAGCCTGAGGATAGGGAACCTATACTTGACGGTGATCTTATTGATGGCCCTACTATCAACACATATGCCAGGTGCCATCTTTCTTTGGCGTGAGCAAGGCAGGTACTGCACATAGGCTAAGGCTCTCCCTAATGAATCCCTTCTGTAACAATTCATCCACTTGCCGCTTGAGTTCGGCGTGCTCTTTGGGATTCATTTGGTAATAGGGTAAGTTCGGGAGAGAGGACCTTGGAACTAAGTCAAGAGCGTGTTGGATGTCACGCATAGGTGGTAACTCGAGTAGTTCCTCAGGGAATAACCTCTCAAATTTCCTCAACAAGGGTTGCACTTCTCTAGGAGCCTTAGTGAATAAGCGTGACCTATCAGTATTACTCTGTATGGCAACTAGAGCATAAATCACCCCTGACTCCTGACACCCTCCTTTAAATTGTTGTTGATTTAAAATGTCGAGTGTTTTGGTGGGGGTGTATTTAGATGTACTTCCCCTATGTTCTGGAACCCTTACTTCCTTAGGGGCACTGGGGGTCAGCCTAATTTTCTTCCCTTTGAACTCAAAGACATAGGTGTTACACTTCCCATAATTGGTGACATCTCTGTCATATAACCAGGGTCTACCTAAGATGATGTGGGCAACATCCATCTCTAGAACATCACACCACACTCGATCCTCATATCCTACAAAGCGTAGGAGAACTAAACACCTCAGATTAACGGGGATGGTGGACTGATCTACCTAGGCAACCTTGTAAGGCTTGGGGTGGGGTTCAGGTTTGAAGCCCATTTGAGCAATAGCGCTCTTGACGACCACATTCATGCAACTCCCGCTGTCTATAGTGATGCGGCAATTCTTACCCTGATGACATGTGTAAGTGATGAAAATATTAGTTCGCCGCCAATCATCGCTACTCCTAGGTTGTGAGACCATGCATCGCATAATACCAAGCTTGAGGTCACTGGCCTCCTTGGCGTCCTCATCAGATATGGTCTCATCTGGCTTATGGTCCTTATACTCATGGTCTTGAAAACCCTCTTGGTCACCTTTTTCAGGAGTTTGCTCTCCCACATAAAAGTTCCTATTGGGACACTCTCTAGAGAAGTAACCAAACCCACGACACTTGAAGCACTGTTGTTGCCCACTACTCTTGGGTGCTTCTCCCAAAATTCCTTTACCCTTGTTGTCAAATTGACGCTGTGGTGCAGTGGGGGGTTTTGGGAATCCAGTTGAGCCTTGGGGTGGTTTTCTAAATTGGGACTCCCCCAGCTTGGAAGCTCTTCCTCTGAGAATAAGTTCTCATGGAGGATTCCACCTCAAGGGCTATCCTAAAGGCCTGTGGAACGTCTTGCACCAGGTGGGGTGCCATACGAGACTGAATTTTGGAGTTGAGCCTGGTAAGGAATCTGGATAGTGTCTGCTCAACATCCTCCCGAATACGGCTTCTAATTTTCAATTCATTGAACTTGCTCATGTATTCGGTCACAATCAACTTTCCTTGCTTCAGGGTATTCATTTCATTCAACAACTGGAGCCTATAAGTGATAGGCAAAAATTCCCTCTTGAGCCTCTCTTGCATTTCTACCCACGTGGTGATTGGCTCTAGTCCTAGGTGGTCCTCCTGGTACTCTAGGTCTGTCCAGAAGTCCTAATAAGCTTGAAATTAGCAAATCAGTAGCGGACTTCCTCTAGCATATCGTAGAAATCGAAGTACCTATCCATCTGCTTGATCCAATCCAGAAGGATCCTAGCATCAATCTAACCATCATAGGTAGGGGCATCAACCTTAATCATCCGTCTGACATCAAAACCCCTATCATAATGCTCATAACCCTTATCATCTCCATATTGGTTTGGTGTCTTGGCGGTGGGCCTCGACCCCTACCCCTATCCCAACCCCGACCACGCCCTTGGCCTTGGAAGTTATCCCCCCTATCTGGTCATAACCATCAGTGTGGTTACTCTCGTTCACTTCCTCATGGTTAGGGCCTCTGTCCCTAGGTTCACTGCCAGTTGTGTTACGGCCTTGCCGTCTATCAGGGTTTTGGGCACTTGTCTCGAGGGCAGCCAACTTATCGGTAAGGTTTTGGAGATGGGCAGCTTGTGTCTCCTGTATAGCTTGGCTAGCTTGGAGGGTAGCTTGGATGGCTTTCATGAATTCAGCCAACTGCTCAGGTTGGGTGGGGGTGTCAGAAAGGTCAGACATGTTCTGGTATCCTCTTAACACTACGAGTGGACATAAGGAGATGGGCAACCAAGGTACGGTTGCCACCAAAGACTCAAGGTCTACTCAGAATCTCCAATTGAGACAAGTAGTTAACCCTCTCAATCTTGAGGTCAGAAATCTCCCTCTTAAGTATGTGCTTTTGGAGGGAATAGCGTCCAATGCGATTTGGTCCCGCCAATTTAAGGAAGAAAAGAGTGTCCACTAATCTATGATAACGCTCTCTTAACTCAGACTCGACTAGGACAGATTGTGACGGAGACTAGACCTCAAAAGGTAGGACATGTAAACAATGGACAGCAGTACCTAATCACCCTAAATCTAGACAAAACCATGCTCTGATACCAAGATGATGTAGGAGGATACCTAGACAACTAGGACTCCTACAAATATTACCCACGTGGACAGAGGTAGACTCACTAGGGCTTAGAATGGGAATGTGATTAATAGAGAACAACACAATACATTAATTAGCATGCACGAATTAGAGGACTATTAAACAGAGTAGCAGCAATCAATACTAATCTAGAAAGAAAAGCATATAAACTACCTAGGCTTCAAGTGGGGAATATGGGGAAGGGAACATGGCAACATAATGTAGATAGGCACAAATCAATTCAAGAATTCAGAGAGTAAGTATCATGCTCTTCCTTACATCAATCAACTACTACAGAAATCAGCAGCATTCTTAATCACAGAAAATTGATTACGAAAACAGCAGTAGTACGTAAGTTCAGCAGGATGAAAATACAAGAGCAACAGTAACAGGTTTGAACACATCAGGATAATTCTGAAGGACAGCAGGAAATGATAATGGTTGAAACAGAGGTTAATTTTAATAATTTCAGTCTTCAGTGGGATCAACAGGGAGGTAGTAAACAGTCAAGGAAGTGGGATGGGGGAGAGGATCTACTTACCTTAACGCTGTCCCGTTCTGAAGAGAAAAGGAGAGGTCGAAGTCCTCCCAAATAGAGATGCAGCCCACCTTATTTGATGAAGGGAAAACTCCAGTTTGTTGAAGGAGTGTTCAGCAGCATTCCGATGGGGCTTTATGCAACTGAGATGGACTTCAATCGGTAGTATTCAGCAGCTGTAGTAGACGTGACAGTAACCAGAGAATAGATGCAGTGAAAGAGAGAAAGAGAATGGGAGGGAAAGTCGTGAGAGAGAGGGGAGGCGAGAAAGAGAGAGAAGATCGAGAATGAAAGACGAGAGAGAGAGAGATCGAGAGAGATAAAGTCGTTGCCTTTTTTTGCTTTCAATAATCATTCATTAAAAAGTCGTGGCCAATGGCCTTACATAAGTAGGGAGATAATTACTAAAAGAAAAAAGGAAAAAGGCCAACTAGGAAAATAATCTCACAACAAAAGAAGTTTCCTAAAACAAATAGGAATATTATTTGGCTTCCTACTTATCTCAAAGATCTAGAAAAATAAGATACTAGAAAATAAGCTAACTAAATAACAAATCAGCAGTGGGGCCCACACAATCTTGGGTGATGGGAGAGAGAGAGAAAGAGGCCAGCGATAGGGCAAGGCTGGTCGATTCTTCCTCCCTTCTTCCTTCTTCTTTCTTTCTTCTTCCCTTTAGTTTCCTTCCATAAAAGCATCCTCCAGCCATAGTGAATGTGGCTGGTTCTTGCGTCGGCGTCGCTGGTACACGTGGATGTCCCCATCACGTTGTTTTGTGGAGTTTCAGCCTGGAGACATGGTGATAATTCACATTCCTGAGGGTTTCCTTGACAGAAAATGGGACCTTACAAGTACTTTAAAAAGATTGGACCAAATGGTTATGTTTTCTTGACTTATCTGCTGACATAGCCATAAGAAACATCTTCAATGTGGCTGATCTTACAATCTATTTGGGTCACCACTCGGATGAGGGAGAAATAATAGAGCATACTTTACGGCTGCCCTAGGTTACTGCACCCATTGAGGATGAGATAAAGGATATTGTGGATGACAAGCATATTATCGCTCAAAAGGGAGGTGGTTACCATTCCTTCTTTTTCAAGTGGAAAGGCCGTCCAAGAGCTGATGGCCTTGTATACAAGGGAACAATTTCAAGTGTCTCAACCTGGAGTTGTACGAGCACTACATGGCCCTCGATCTACATCACTTCTCCATTTGTCAAAGATGAAGTGATGTAGGGGGTTCCTAGGTGACTAGGTCTCCTACAAGATTAATTAATTAGGTAGGGTTAACTCAAGGGACTTGGGTAGATAGGACAAAAGAAACTCAGCAAACAAGATTAATCATGCAAAATAGAATGAGACTAATAAACAAAGCAGCAAAAAGCAATAATAATCTAGGCGGAAAAACACAAACTCTTAAGCTTCAAGTGGGGACATGGGGAAGGGAACAAACATCATACGAATGTTAGGTTCAGCACAAATCAATCCAAACACCAAATAGGATATGCAAACAATCAATGTCCTCTAACAGCCAATTAAAATAGAAAAATCAGCAAAGGTTTTGGAAACATAACAGTGACAAAACGTCTTAAAACAATGGGTAAAAATAGACATAAGCAAAAGGGCATAGGTTGGTCTCAATGTTAATGGGTTGCAACATGTAACCGGGAAATATGGAGGTGGGAGGGGTTTAGTTTAATTAGTTACCTTGTTGCTGTCCTGGTCTGAGGAGTAAAGAAGAAGTCGAAGTCCTCCAAAATAAAGAGTTGCAGTCCAACCTTGGTTGATGAAGAAAATCCAGCTTGCTGTGTAGTGATCTTTGTTGTTGCCGATGGAGCTTGTGTGGGTGCTAGAGCTTTCAACAGCTCACGAATAGTGGATACAGTAGGAGCAGTAACCGAGAGACAGAGGATGAGAGAGAGAGTCGTGAGAGAGAGAGGAGGCGTGAAACAGAGGGAGACCGAGAGTGAGATGAGAAGAGGGAGAGGGGAGAGAAAGAGAAATCATGGGCGGGGGGTTTTGGGGGTTGTTTTGCCTTCAATATTCTTCATTCATTAATTCTCATTGTGGCCAATGGCCTTACATAAATAATAGAATAATTACTAAAAAGAAAAAGGCTAATCTAGGAACATAATCTCAGAAATAAAGCAGCTTCCTAAAAAAAAAAAATTGGAATGTTATTTAGTTTCCTACTTAACTCAATAACCTAAATAAACAAAATCTTAGGAAATAAAACTACTAACATATCAGATTTGGTGGGGGCCACACAATCTTCGCAAAGAAAGGAAGGAGAGGACTCGATCCAGCGCTGGGAAGGCTGGACCGAACCTTCTTTTTCTTTTTTTTTTTCTTCCTCTTTCTAATCCTCCAACCACAAAAAAGGTTGGGTCTTCTTCTCCCTTCAGCTGTACGTCTTGATGTCCCCATCATGAAGGCTTTCAAGCTGTGGAGAGTTGATGCAGATCAGCCTCAAGCATCAAGATTGGTACTCTAAAAAGTACCAAGGAAGGAGAAAGAAGTTGACTCACTAGCAACACAGCTGCAGTTCATAGTTCACTCAGTTTGAACCAGTTTTGGTTCAGCCAAGCCTTAAGGCGTGGGTGTTTGCATGTTCACCCAAAACTAGAACATTGGAGATTATCTAGGAATAGTTTTATTCAATTTATTGTTTATTTGTTTGTTTGTAAAGGCTGGGATATTCTTTATTAATTCCATTCCTATTTAAGTCAGTTTTCCTCCAGCTTTAGAAATCCTAGTATGATTTGGGCACCGTTTGACAACGTTCTGTTTCTGCCATTTCTGCGTTTTCTTATTCCCAAAAACAGAGAAACAGCCCAAAAAGCGTTTAATAAAATTGTTTCATTTCACCCGTTTCTAGAAACATAAATCAAAATTTGTCTATTTACAATTCTAGAAACGACTTTGACGAAACAAGTCGAACTTGTTTCATCATTTCTACAAACGAATTTAAGAGAAAAAAAAAAGGTTGTTATGCCCGATAAATCTCTCAACCATTTAAACCTAAAAAGAGGCAACCGAACCCTCTCTCCCTTTTGGGCATCCGATGATACTATTGGGTTTTTTAGTGGCATTATGTCTGCAAAAAACGTTTCGAGAAACATGTTTATCAAGCAACAAAAAATCCATTTTTGTTTCTGGAAGCATGAAAAGTTGTTTATGCTATTTCTGATCTGTTTTGGTTTGTTTCTTTTAATAGGTTGCTTCCTATTGGCTAGTGTTAGATCAAACACGAAGAAAATACAAAAATAAATAGACAAAAGATCCGCACGACACAGAGATTTAACGAGGTTCACACACCAAGGTGGTGTGCTACGTCCTCAGACGAAGAAGATGTTTCACTATGCAAAAGAGAGATTACACCCAAGCAGCGACAAAAAAACTCGCCCTAAAACCCTAGCTCGATAAACCCCCAAAATACAATGACTTTCTCAACAAGACAACAGTACATTATATACTCCAAGATGCGAGTCGACCCATAGGGTCGCAATCGATCCGGTAGAACCATACCGCGGGGGCATCAGCCCAACCTCTCTACTTCCATCACAAATCTCAAAAAACTTCCCATTCAGGTCGCCACCAAAATATGTCGGATCGGGTCAATCTTGAAAACAGGTCAAGAATTCGAGGCAAACTTAACAGCTAGTAACAGTCCTAAAGCTAATATGATTCAGCCTTTACTGTTTCTATAAAACATTCTAAAGTTTGCTGTCCCTACAATTTTTGTTTAATGAAGTGTGGCTTTTGTTGCTATCATGCTCTGTGGGATTCAAGCTTGCTGTGAGATGCATTATACTTGGTGAGATCCTAAGAATGGTTGATGAGATGTTGTCCTCGTTCCAGGTGGGAAATCTGGTTCACATCCTCCTTCCTTCTACTCTAATTCTTAATCACCATCAACTCAGGTTACTATTCTTTGTGTCTGTTTGTTTCTGTTTTGTTCTTGTGCTTGCAATTTTCTGGATTTTCTGTTTCCTTTAATAATCAAATTGAGATTTCAGATTAGATTCCTTAATGGAAATCGGACCCTATTCTAAGGCTGCCTACACTTGCGAAGTTTAAATTTGTTCAAGTTCTGATAGAGTCCTGCTACTATTCAACTCTGTGGAATGTGCAGATTTGGTTCCTATTTCATTCACAATTTCTGATTTCTTGTTTCAGTATAGGGAGGAGGTTGGGCACACCACTAGCTTTCCTGGAGTTAGCGGCTCCAACCAATGGCAGCGTGGGACACACATGGGCACGGGAATCTTTTACATGGGATGAAGGAGAGAGAATGACGCGTCTGGGAGCCCGGTAGTGTGCCCAGACTTTTCCCTTCAGTTTAATATCTTATTATTACTACTTGATTTTGTTGTTGTTTAGTCATCCTTTAACACTGTTCTACATCATAAACCTGAAATCAATTCTTTGATCAGAAACCCCCTCAATAAAGAGTACTACTCTCAAACCTTTGACAGTACATTGCATGCACCTGAATTTCTGATTATACGTTATCAGTTCTCTTAGTTCTGACCTTTTATTCTTCCCTGTAACCCTGGCTTTCGATTGAGTTTTTTAACCTACTCACCTAGGTTTTTAGAAATTCATCACATCTGCTGTACATGTCTGTGCCACCTCAAACGGCTTTCTCTCAATTTATCATTTATTGGAGCTACGCGTTAATTAGCCTTAACATAGCTTTGCCACTCATCCATGTTTTCAGCTACTCTTAAGTTTCATTTTGAATTGTTTCTTCACTGCCCAACACTCAACTCCATACATCATTGCTTGTTGTTTTACTGTCCTATAAAACTTTCCTTTTTATTTAAAGGAATACAACTATCACACAACACTCCGGATGCACCTCTCCATTTCATCCACCCTACCTTAAATCTGTGTGCAATATCATCCCATAGTTCTTCTTCTTTATTTATGATTGAACTTGGGTACCTAAATTATCATTTTGCAGTACCTTCCTATCATCAATTTTCATTACCCCATTTCATGGTTCATCATGAAATAAACGCTAGTGAATACTGAATTGGAATGATGACCTATTTCATTATTTTTTTTTTTAATTAGATAAAATGAAATAGTTCAGGTTTTCAATAGAAAAAAGAAACTGAGAAACCACTACAGGAACTAAAAACAGAGAGAGTTTTGGGGGAAAACTTTGGCCATAGCTCAAATCAGTTTCATGGATAGATCGAGTACCTTAATCAAGGGCAAGTCTCCAGTACGAGCGACATAGAGCCCAACAACCATAACGTACATTCCAGTTTTCCAGTCTTGGGTAAGGAAGTCCTTGGAGAGAAAAAGCTCGATGATCCCGCTTCCGTCGTCTAGAACGAAACGTCCTTCCTCACAACCTGATATCAAAACGCCCTGCTCTCTTCATCCATCTCGTGTCTATAAGTACAACAACAACCCACTAGGCCTAGACTCTAGAGAAAAGCAACGCAAAGCATAGCAGGAAAGAAAGCAAAGGAGCATTTGAACCTGCAACCAAGCTCTCTGGAATATTATGCCGCCGAGGGTCATGGCGGACGGTGATGATGTCCCCTTGGCGTGCTTCAGCTGCCCGCACAATAGCTTCAACGCTGCCAAACTGAAGTCCATACCTCTCTCTCCCTCTCTCTCTCTCTCTCTCTCTTCCAGAGACGATTCGCTGCAGAATCTAAAACCCTTGTCGTGGTGGGGAAATTTGGGAAAAAGAAAGCTACTCGAGCCCAGACACAGCACGCTTAAAATTACTTCCCCACCCCTGTGAAATGAAAAAATCCCATTCATGTTGATTCCACTGAGGCGTCTCTCATTGGCCTAATTCTTGCCCAAAGCGCAGTTAACGAGAGGTGCCTTTGAGCTGTCTCGTCTTGAGAACCGAAGCTTGTTGGACGATCGTGGGTTGCTTCCAATTCCATGGCTGAAGCTTGGAAGAAACAGGTATCTGATACTTTTGTTATCCTTCTCCTTTGATCAGATTCCCATCCATCTTTTCTATCTTTATAATATGGAGATTTCTTCCATCTAATTTACTTTTAGATTTTTCTAAATCTTCTGGGTTTTTTCTATTCATTCTCATGTTCTTATGGGTGACCGTGTTCGTTAATTTTTTATGTTTATTGGTGGTCTTGTTTCATTAGGTGTCGTTTGAAGGGAGCCATCGCCAAGGAGATGACAAGGAATGCCCTTCTCGAGAAGGTCTCTCAGGAAAAAGAGCTCTGCAATTATAAGATGCGCTGCTCTCTTCGTTCAGGTGCAATTTTTGTTAAACAAACTCTCATTTACATTATGTTATATCAAGTTTTCCCCTGTTTCTATTGTTATTTGTGGCAAGAAAACAGCTAAGCTGTAATTGCAGTTTGAGGTTATAAATTTCGTTAGGAAACAGATCATGGACATGGTACTTTGTATGGGTTCTTGTTTTTATTTGAGATCAAGCAGTTGAATAGAAATACTTCTCATTTACAGAAGTCCTATAGCTTGGAAATCTGTATAAGCTTTTTTTTTTTTTTTTTTGGGGGGGGTGGGGGTGGTGTGTTTGGTTTACTGTTTCTAATTTGGCATTAGTCCATGTTGGAAATTCATTGAGTTTAGGTTAATCAGAAAAATATGGAGGGGATCCATTTCTTGAAGGATCACTCTTTGTTGAATAACTGGATGGTACAGTAGATGTCAAAATAGAATTCTATCGATGCTACAACTGAATCCCTGCCATTTTTTGGCCCAACATCCCTTCCTGTCTAAAGGGCACCTTAGTCAAAAAACACAAGTTATTTACTGACAAATTCTCTTGATAACATGTTGGGCATCCTTGCAAGTGTGGCCAATAATATCTGTGGAGAGTCGTGTCACGTCCGAAGTGTCCACCAAGAACTCCACTGTGAAAATCCCATATAAGTTGAGGC
Organism: Macadamia integrifolia; assembly: GCF_013358625.1. Lineage (NCBI taxonomy): Eukaryota > Viridiplantae > Streptophyta > Magnoliopsida > Proteales > Proteaceae > Macadamia > Macadamia integrifolia. The sequence goes on along the minus strand of NC_056568.1, from coordinate 11,615,026 downwards.
GAGAATGCACAATCATGTCCTCAAGAAGAGGTACCATTGTGTTGTGGAGTGAGTATTTGGGATCCCTCCTACATTGGTGTAATGTCTGGTAGATGATCGAGAAAAATCCTTGTCTGATGCTCATAGCATGGGCTGAGAAAGTATGTGATATCAACAGTTTTCTACTTAAGACATCAACAACAATGTTCTCTTTCCCAGCCGTATACTTGAGTGCAAATACAAACTCCTGTAGATTTGCAACCCATTTAGCATGTCAGTTGGTCACCGACTTCTGTGAATGGAAATGCTTCAGAGCTTTGTGAAGGAGCATTTCTATAAATTTTATCGCAGGAGCATAGATTTGGAGATACCATGAAGGAATATTATGTAAATTTAAAGAAATGCTATAGGAGCATTTGAAAAGCTTCTTCATTTAAAGAGAAACTATTTCAACTCGTAGAAGTGATAGATTGAAAAGCTACTTCATTTAAAGGAGCATTTCTTTAAATTTACATATACCTTTTCAATCTATACTCTTAATGCAGAAAACTCCTGATATCAACTAGTAGAAGTGAGGTTACAATGCAGTCAAGGTTCCAGTATTGCTAGTAGCACTAAATACCATCTTCTTATCCATAAACGGAAAATTCAACTAGTGTTTAAAACTATATTTGGTATTACATAGGGGGAGAAGAAAGGAGAGAATAAGAGAACTTTGAAGGAACTTCATCCTTCGTCTCCACTTCAATTATGTACTTTATATTCCTCCAGACTATAGTCGAAAAAATCAATAGGGTTGGTCTCGAAGACTTATTGTGGGATTTAGAATTGATAACAGATAATCACAGTACCGCATAGCTGTGAAGACAGCTTAGTTTCCATCTAATCTGTAATGAAATTTAATCCAATTGTGATGGATTTCTTTAAGAACTTGGGGCTGTCATACTTTAATCTCTTTGGGGTCATTGGGCAGAATCCAGCAGAACAGAGGCTCTCACCCATCTCTTTATCCTGAAATTGCGTAAGAGCTCAAGATAAATAGGGGTAGTGGGGGTGAAATAGAAACTTTCAAGCTTTGGATATTATTAGGTAACTCAAAGCACTAATATACTGCCCATTGATCATCTCTTCTTTAGATGTGCTCGGGTCAGTGAATGAGAAGATGAACAGACTTTCCAATTCTGTGGTTCATAAAGCGTATATATGGGGAAATTTGCTGATGTAATTCTATTTTGATATCTTCCTTTACAGTTTTGCACCTCCCTTTGGTGTTTGGCCTTGTTTGTAATCTCTTAATATATATATATATATATATTTATTCTTCTTCTTCTTTTTTTTTCAATAAATGACTTATTTTTACATTAGAACAAGGAATAGTAAAGGCTTGGAAGAAAATTTAGTGCAGCATATTTTTAAAACATTAGACAATTGCATAGAAATAGCAAGTCTTGGTTAAGCTTGTTTCTCTGTTGTTTGTTGTTGTACTGTGCTCAAATGCACCATCAATCTCACATCTGCTTGGTTGTGCTGGTTTGCTTTACTTTCTTGGTTTGATGCCGGGGAAAAGTTGAAGTAAGATTTTGAGAAATTAGCTGGGATAAGGCTTAGTGAGTTGAATTTTGAGGGTTATTTTTCCTTTTCAATTGTGAGTTTTTGGTTGGATTTTAAGTTGCATTTGATGTGCCTGTATTGGGCAGTGATTCAAGGGCAGGATGTAGATTGTCTTCCTTCGGCTTCCATATGCTACAATACTCTGACGGTATATAATAAGCTAAAAGGAAAAAAGAAAGCTGTCTGGTCATGTGGCCCCTGCGCCCAGACACAGAGCCCGCGAAATTAGAGCCCCACCCCATGTGGAATAAAAAAATCTCATACATATTGATTCCCCTGCATGCTCTCATTGGGCCCTGCGCTGGTGCAGGGGCCACACGACCATGCAGCGATCTCTTGTCCTAAACTAAATCTCTGAACCTTCACATCTCTCTCAGCAACACAATTATCTTATTCTTCGTTTATTTTATTACTACTTTTGTCTTGACCTAATCTTGCCTGTGCATACCTCTGGTTTTATTTTGGAATTACAGCTTCCAACATATAAACTTCCAAGTACTTTGAGTTTGAGGGCCCAAGATTCTCTGTACGATCAGTTCCAATGCAGGATTTGAACATTCTTAGGAATATCTGAAACAGTGATGAAGAACGTGGTTGGTTGTCTTCTGATGTCTTTGACCTTGAACATGAGCAAAATGAGTGACAATGCTAAGTTCTGATGGTGAGCGCTTACTACAGTAGTCAGTGATCTCTGAAAGATGTAATTCTACTGATAATAGTGTAATTAGTGATAATTTCTTCCATCGAAGTGTAACTCTATACATTGTAGTTACTGAAAACAGTGTAATTAGTGATAATAGTGCACATTTTTTGATTCTCAGAACAAAATTCTCTATCTTCAGATGGTCCAACACAATGCACGTAGAAGATTTTTCTATAATCACTGAGTAATATAAGAGTGGGTGTTTATAATCCCCTCCCCCCTTTGGGTCTCCCCCACCCCCTGCTCTAGCATCTTGTGGGACCATCCAGAGGCACTTTTCCTGTTCAAAGATTATCTATCTTTAACTAATAAAATCGTGTAAGAACACTTGAGAACCATGGAAGCTTTCTTATTACTATGAAAATCAAGTAGGATTCTGACAACCCATCCTGTATATGTATGCCTGCAAGGCTGCAGCACCTAAAGCAATTCATAGATAACAATAGCAATAAACAGTGGGAGAAGTATTAAGATTTCAATTAGTTGTAGCTTAGGAGATGAGGGAGATGCCTTGGAGGAGGAGATCATTGGCTATGATCTCGTTTGCAGCCTCGGTGGGATGGAAACTGTCCCAGAACACATACCCAGTGGCATTGGCGCATGTACCCACAGACACTTTGTTACACAACACCGAGGTCTCTATCGTTCCTGTCCCACAACAAGATTTCCTTGCCTCAAAGAACCCTGTCATACAATATCAAGTACAACATCAAAAACTGTATCAATGAAAGATCAAAGTGATCAGAGAATCAAAACCACCTCGGCATTCGTCTGTGCCTCAAAAATTTTAAAACATACCATAATCAGAAGGGTTGGTAATGAGGTCATGGAGAGGTTGGTAGATGTCAAAGACGACGATTTTGACACCAGAGAGACTCTCCAGCAAGCTTTCAACTGTGGCATTCAACTTGTTATTGAATGACACCGCGTCTTGGTTCAACCTCGCAACACACTCGTTGCTCCCAGCACCAAAAATTGTGATGGATGCTGGCAAGCAACCAAGTGGAGCCAGTGTTGTCACTCCAATCCTCCTTGCTCCCAAACCATATAGATTCTGTCACAAAATGTTCTTGTATATAGGTTAGTAAGCTATTGAGTAGTGCAGTACAATTTACAGGTCAAGATGAAGCAGAGACCTGGACAAAATTAGAGAATGATTGCAAAAGGATGTTTGAGAATTGATCCGGTGTGTAGACTCTGTTGAGAAGAGGATTAATATAGTAGTTCTGAATAAAGTCGCTGCTCCCAGCACTCAGAATGTAGATAGCCTCAGATAAGATAGAGGAAGCATTCGATTTCCCTGCAATCCTCTGTAATTTTGTTTGGTATTCTTTATAGTACTCAAGCTGTTGAGGCAATGAAATGGCATGCTACACAGCAATATCTTAGTATTTGTTAGTTATACCATCAATCCATCATTTATAATTGAGAGAGAGAGAGAGAGAGATGGGATACATATAATTTTGCTGTCTTGTCATAGTAACCAGAGGCAGCTGAGGCAAAGTTTGCTCCACTTAAGAGGTTGTTCCCTTTTGCAGCTTTGCTAAGGTAGGCAGGTGGGTATGTAGTGAAGCCCAGATTCTCAGCTATACTCAAAAGGCACAAAACATAGATCAGAGCTAAGGTGGAGTAGGCAAAGTGAGACTATAATTAGAGCTAAAAAATGATATGGGCTTTGAGATTTGATACCGGTTAAGTCTGTGGCTAGCTTTCCATTGCAGAACCTTCCTGTTGCTTTATGTGAGATGAAGTCCCTTCCATAAGGAGGGAAGTCTGCCCTGACAAGAGTAATGAGGTGGTTGTTGTTGCCCACGTCCACAACAGAGTCCCCAAACATGTACAATGCAGGAACAAGAGGCTGCCCATGAGAGACATGGACCACCACAAGGAGAACCAAAGAACCCAAAAGAGAGCTTGAAAAACCCATTCTTTTTCACCTGTTATGCAGTGAAGGTGACTCTGTTTTGGTACCAAGAGAGAGTGAGTGAAGGTAGGATGCTTGTGTTTAAGGGGGCATTTAATAAGAGATTGTAACAAGTGGTTAAAGTGCAATCACTACTGAGAAAGGCTAGAGTTCCAAGAAATCTGATCATTTACAGCTAAGGGGCAGGTTTTGCATCTCCTAAGTCACTAGTGATTTGTCACTTCTACCTTGGCAAAATATTTAGTTTTTTGGAGTTTGTTTTGAGGATCTGATGAAAGATTTAGCTTAAGTAACACATAGAAACAAAGGGGGAAAGAAAGGTGGTAGTTTCATACTAACAAATGCAAGCCACATGCGACCCTCCTTGCACAACTAACGTGTCTTGAATCTTTTGATGGAGTATGTCTTGGGCTATTCCAGTTTTCAATCCTCTTTAAATGTTGAGACCTTCCCCTTTGCCTCATATGGTAGAGTGACTTCAGTCTCCTGATTTAGTAGGTCTTGGGCCTTTTTCCCTTTTCTCCATCCCCTCATCTCAGTAGCTTATCTTGAATCTATTGGTGCAGTATGTGTTGGCCAACTTAAGATCTTTTTAAGATCTTCCATTTTCCTTAAAAAGGTCAACCAATATCAAGGGTAGTATTGGTCATAGATTCCCCCATTCCTCCCCACTCCCCTCCCCAAAATATTTTCTTTTTCTTGAACTTCTCTCTTATTTTGTTGTGTTTTGAGTGGGGAGGTGAGAGTGAGACTAAAGACTCCTATGGTAGATGTGCTTGCAGTAATTCTGATGTAGTGATATGCAATTCCCAGCTAATCTGGTGGACGGTGAAATCATGCAGTGATGCAATGGCCAGTTATTCTTGTGCAGGCTGTGGGTAATTGGAGCTTTCTATTTGCAATTTTGGCTTTCCCTTTGTTCTGTCACCACTTACCACAGCAGCACCATTCACCATCCATATTCCTCCCCTCCCCCCCCCCCCCCCCCCCCCCCCTTCTTCCTTTTTTTCTTGGGTGCCCATCAAGAAAAAGAGAAAAAGAACAAAAGGGTTAATGTCATTTTCACTATTTCTTCTCTTATAGGGCAATGGGTTAATGTGGTTTGTTCTCTAATCCATAAGATTGGGTGGGTTAATATTTTATTGTCAATCTGAATAAGAATAAGAAGATACTACTAAAAAATAAAAAATAAAAATCTAAATAAGATAATATGGGCAAAGGGAAACGAAAAACCATCTTTTGGATCATCTAGAGCGTGTGATATTCCAACCACAGGATAGCCCTGATTGACAAGAATAAGATCTGAGATTCAAACATTTTACTTAAATCATCTATCTGTATCATTTTTTTTTTTTTTCATTTATTATATAGTGATAGAGAAAAACTTTCCCACACTATTTCTCTCTCACATGGGCTTTTTATTATTTTCTCTCTCCTAGTGAGCTCGTGTGGATGATACAGTTGTCCTCACCGTCACACCTCATTGGTGTGACGTGTAGATTCCTACCATACTAGGAAAAAGATCCTACTGGCATGATGGAGGATCCTCTTCCATATGTATAGGGAGAGAGTTTTCTTGGTCTATGCCAATGCCCTGAGTTGTAACAAGTTCCTTCGAAAATGGTACGATCTTTGGTACACGAAAGGTTTGATCCATATCATCTTGATTTGGTTTTGCTCTTCTTTTTTTTTAACAATTCCAAGTTGGGTTCTCCTATCCGTATCGAATGGAACATGCTGAGCAAAATTTTTTTCATGTAAAATCGCCGATTTAAATTAAGAAAATCGTACGAATTTTAGATTTATCACTCTCCTCATCCAATAGGGACAGAAATATCATTTAATAAGATGGACAAGAGAAACATAAGTAAGCAAGACATAGGGAAACACTAATATAGACCACGCTCCCAAACAAAACACACCTCCCCTAAAGGAAAAGGAAGAACAAAAAACCAGACCGACTCATCATTTGATGGTATATCTGGTATGTTTATTTCGTGTTGATGCTATTCCAAAGCGTTTGTTTTTTTGGGTGCAAAAAGCATTCACTGTTGTCTTTCAATTCAAATGATTTCTTCAGCTAGCAATAATGTCGTGTTGGGTGGTGGATTCTCAAAGTCCACACCCATTTGAATTTTTTATAACTTTAACAACTTTTGAAATAAATAATCCACATGGTTGAAGATGAAAAGGTTCGCCCCATCTAAAGGGTCTTCCTCTCCAGCACTCAAACTTAGTGGCAGACTTAATCATGAATCCACCATTTGAACCGAAAGCCCACCTTGTCATATCCTTTCTCATGAATGTCTTACAAAAGTGTATCCAAATAATAGTAAAAGTTTGTGACTTGAAAAAGGATGGAACTCCATCTCAAGCAGCGAGGTCCCGTGATTAAACCTGTGTCACTACATCGAAGTTCTTGAAGTTATCGCACGAGAGTTTCCGTTTCGAATTGATCTGATCCTATGTAAGCGATATTACAATGACCCCAGGGACTAGTTGAGTCAAAGATTCAGACACTCTGGATATCAAAAAAAAAAAAAGAAAGAAAGAAAGAAATATGAAACTCAATTCATGGAGTTCTCCACTTTCCAAAATTTTGAATCCCATTTAATAAAGTTTTTCACTTTAGTGCAATGATAAGTTTGCTCTATTGCAATTTAATGTTCATGGGTTCGAGTAAGTAAGACACCATCTCTGCGAAGTGGGGGGTAAAATTTTGTATATTATGGCACTCCTCCGTCTAATGGACTAGGTACCCCCTTCCACCTGGAGATGTAAATCCAATAAGTGGAATTCGTTGAGAGCAATTTTCTTCGAGGCTAGCTCATTCCGTACGTATCATTAGATGATGACATTCACACCGGTTGTTAATATTAAGAGTGCATGAAAGGAAGTGATTATCCTCTACAGTGAGTGCGGCCGTGCAGTGAGGATGGCCAAGACCCTCAGGGCACGCGCCTTGAGGTCATCTCGGCTATTCGATGCTCATTGTGAGACCGCAATCATTGCAAAGGATTATTTTGCGCATGAAAGGACACTTATCAAAGAAAAAGAAAATGATAGATCATCTAACTGTACATGAAGCCTACACATACATGTAGATCTAGACTTTTCTTCCAAATGGAGATTCCCTCAACCCAATGCATTTTTGTTGCCCCAAAATAATGGAGTTCAGAGTAGGATCATATCACGGATTGGAACCAAAAACTATATAAACCGACTAGAGAGCTCTAGAATATGCTGTTTTTAAAGCTTCTATGGTACCAAGTGGCAGTGGTGGTGGACCTCCAATTCAATACTTTATAAAATGAAGGTCTCTTCTTTTCCCCTCATTGACACCAGTTCATTTTGTTTCATTACTTGTATCGGATAACTCACCAAAGCCTTACACCTGGTGGTTGGTGTGGTGTCAGATTGATCCTTTCAGTTGGTTCAAATTGAAGGGTCTTCTGTTCATAGTAAGGAAAGGGGAACCTCTGAACAATGAATTGTCTCTTTCAATTTAGATACAAAATTTGGGAAATTCATTCTTCTGTAGTCAACAGTGCACCTAACAGGGTTTTTACTCTCATGGAAAATTGAACCATAGAACACATGAAACAAAACTCTGGCATCACAACACTCTCTTTCTTCTTTCTCTATTGTGAGTCTTCTAACCACAAAACATGGAGGCTCTTGTGGTTTTGTCTTTGTTATTTGTGGTAAAACACACCCAAATCCTCAATTCTGGATTCATTTTTAAGGCTAGCAATTCAAGTTCAGCTAAAAATAACCCAGTAGAATCACATTTTGGCTCTCTTACATTGGGACCAGAGAGCATAAGATGCACTCCACATGTAATGTCTTCACTCTTCAATCTCTTTCAGTGGGGAGGGGGAGGGAGAGTAGAGTTCTCCCACATCAATGGCTCCGTTTGGTTGCAATGGAAATTTAAAACGAAGGGAAGTAAAAAATCCATACTTTAAAAAGAAATGTTATAATCACCACCCTATATGATTATATAAACTAAATTTTTTTAATCATATTTAGTAATGATATATTTTACATGTAATTTTTATTTTACATACTATAGCAAAAGGTTTTAGATGCAAAGTAAAGTGAAATTTTATGACCAAATATGGATTGATTTGAAGTTAATGCTAAAGTCCCATGGGTAATGATTACATATATTTCTTTTTTAAGTATGAAAATTTCACTTCCCATCCATTTAATTTCCTTTACAACCAAACGTAGCCAATAGGTATTTTTATCAGTTAAATGCATTAATTGGACATAAATTGCAGAGATCTAATACTTTCCTAACTGGAAGATTCCAAGACAAGGTTTACATTGTCCCCCAAGTTTGATAAATTCTTGATGATTGAAGACACAGAATGAGTCTGTTAATAGTAGAGGACTCAACGATCAGCAACATATGTTTATCATGGTAAGACCCACAAGAAGATTGGGTTGCATTAGAAGTAACACTTTCTCTATACACAGTTTGAGAAAACCTAGAAATCTTCAACATTGTTTATGATGGAATCATGAATTAGAAATCAGCTTCCAATCTTTCACATTAATAAGTATACACAGAGCAAGCTAAAATTTAGAATAAAATTCCTTAGTCAATGAATGATATGGGATCTTTATTTTATTTTATTTTGTAACAGCAAAGAGCATTACTAAGGAGAGGGGGGCGGGGGAATACAGAAGGGCTAGAAAAGCCAAACAAGCAAACCAGATTGACAGTCTAACATGTACAAATTTGAAAAGGCAGCTTCATATCACAGATGCAGCAGAGCTCTAATCATGAAAACAAGAGAGCTTAGACAAATTCAAGGATTTTAAACTCAGGAGATCAAATTGGGCTCTGCCAATCAGATAAAGTTTGACCAATACAGCCTGATCCTGGCCGAATTTTGTTACAACATCATTGTCATTTCAGCATAATATCATAATACTTGAAACCTTGATCAGATTAATTACATAAAAGAAGTTTGGAGGCAAAAAACATGCCTCCCATCTCTCCACTGCAAAAATACTTCGTAGACCCATTGATTTTTCTCCAAGACTCCATCAAGCCTAGCAAAGTGGGAGGAAAGAAAGCAGCACCAACCATACTGAGATATCTATCTAGAATTTTAGGTGGTAACTACTCACTCAATGCATCAAAAGTTGGAAGGCCTTGTTATTTGTCTCAATCACGTAATCATATCCTAAACTGTTGGCACGATCCTTAAACTTATCAATCTCAGCACTTGGGACTTGGATACCAACCAATACATTAGCACCAGTTGCACCCTGTTCATAGAAAATCATCAAGGGCAAGAAAAGGAACCATCATATTTGCACATATCAATATTTTATGCTACACTGCAATTTGAAATTGTCAAAAAGAACTTCGACACTGACCTGTCCTCGGTAATGGAACAAGCTAATGTTCCAACGTGGGCTAAAGGTGTCCAAGAATTTCATCAGAGCACCTGGCTTCTCTGGGAAGATAAACCGACAAAGAAGCTCATTTTTGAGATTTGATCTGCCACCCATCTGAAATAAATCCACAACATCAAATAAGGACCAACTGGTAAGACACAATAAGCAATACTATCAAGAGTCGCAAGTATCACATCAAGTAACAGGTGTTACATAACCCTATCCCCCACTCGGTCTTTATCATTGAGGGTACGAGAGGGAGTTAATGTGTGTGCTCATGCGGTCATGCCTATGTTTCAGTCAGTGTGTGTGTGTAGACTGGAACCAGGACCACAGATAAGTAGCAACATAATCTAGTGTTATCTGATAATAGCATTTGACAAATAATAGATGGGTCCCCCACTCAAAATGTAAGTTGGATTGGAACTAAACCTATATTTTCACCCAAGGCGACAGTGGAATTAAGGACAATCAACCACTTTACAGCTAATCTATTGTTTGTCAAGTATAAGTTTCCATTACTTGGCTGAGAAATTGTACCAAATTGTGGAACAACCCCCTCCCCCCCAGGTCAGTAAACCAATTAAGATTTAAGTATATAAAAACTAGGGGAAAATGGAAAGAGAAGGGGAAGGAGGAGGGATACAGCAGAAAACAGACTATGGAGAATGGAATAAGAATCCATTGACGAGAGACTTGAGTTTCTTATCTGCTTCCAGACCTAGCATATGTGAAATGATAGAAATTCTATAAACAGAAGCACCCAAAATAAATAAAGGACACCCAATATAAGAGAAATAAAAGAATCACCATCTCTGAATATATATATATATATATATATTTTAGGTTTGAAAACAATCATACTCACTCCCACTTGCAAACCCACAGGAATTGCTAAATGACACAGATAATCGGAAGGAACAACCTATTGTCTGACCTCAATTCAAGTCTTCAAACAGGAACACAAGAAGTAAACATCCCCAGTAAAATTTAACCCTTCATTATGGGTTCCATAATTTTACTAATATTATAGAGATTGTAGGGGTTCTTAAAATATTTTATTTTAAGTTATTGATGATGGGTGAGATGAAAATGTTTCTAGTTAATTTGGAAGGGAGTATGACGGGGTAGCCTTAGGGAGAAGTGGAAAAATCAAATAGAGGGGTAAAACAAGGGAATCACAACTCAAACTAATTCTCATTAAAAATAAATCCATCCTCCTTTTACACTGAGTATATGCTAGCATATAAAGAGAAAATACTAAGACTCCTACTTAGACTGTAACACTGAAACTGACTCCTACTTCTCTTACGTATCCTATCCCAAAAAAAATATGATAAAATAAGACATTATTAAGGGAAATTACACCCCTCTCCCCTTTAGTTTGCCGAAATTACGTGGGTCCAAGGGTTTGAACGATTTACGCCCCCTCCCCTGTAGTTTGAAAGATTCTTACATTTGGGTCCAATCCGTTAGTGTCAGTGAGTTTGAAACTGTTAGCTGGTGAGGTCACCATTTTTATACCAAAATTGCCCTCAGAACTAAGTGAAGAGACCAAAAGACTCTTCACTTAAAACAAAGAAAAGAGGGAAATCCCTCTCACTTTCATCATCTTCAACCTTTTTCTGCAAAACCCTAACCCTAAAAAAGGTAAGAAACTCATTTCTTCACAGATTCCAACCAAGTTTCATCATTTTCCAACCGATTTTCAGCTGTTTCTCACCGATCTCGTCGTTAATCTACAGGATTCACCATGAAAGGAGCAAAAGCGAAGGCCGAGACTAGAAAAGCTAACAACAAGCTCTTTGTAAAGAGGAAACCTGCCGGAGCTGACAACAAGCTAATGTAGCTGATGATGAAGAGGAGTCATTTGAAAAATATAAATCTGAAGTTAGTGACGACAAGGACGAAGATGATAGTGGACAGGAAGAAGAGGATAGGAGGTAGGAGACAAAGGAAGACAGAAAGATGACGGGACTTCCTTACTTGTGTAGCAGGTTTAGGATAATCTTCCATTTATTTTTACTCTTCATATTCTTCCGTGGAAGATGGATATCCTTTTTGTATTTTTGTTTTTCTTCTTTTTGGGTTATCATCATGAAAGAAAAGAATCAAGAGTTTCTGGAACTTTTTAGAAACTGACAATCATCTCAACCTTTTGTACTTCCGTTGAAGGTTTGTTCGCCGCATTCAATGTTGATGAATAGGAAAGATGATGCCTAAGATCTGCTTTATGCCGTTGCAGGGCAATCTGTGAGGGTAAAAATGAACGATGAAGCTCCAAGTGCCACCAAGGATGAGGGCTTTTGGGTGCCCCAAAAAAACCGGCTATTTCCTATAGATGGGGACGATTTGCAAACCTGTTTTTCCCAAAAAATTTCCAGTGGTTATATGTTAGGGATGATTTGAGTGTTTCGGGTATAAGTGAGTATAAAAGGGTATAATGGTCATCTTATATAAAGACTTTCTTACTAAAGGGGGGTAATACGGTCTTTTGTTCTATAAAACTAACAATATGTTCACACCGTCAGTGATAGGGGAGGGGGCGTAAATCGTTCAAACCCTTGGACCCACATGTAATTTCAACAAACTACAGGGGAGGGGGGCGTAATTTTCCCTATTATTAAACTAAACTACTACCAGCCCTAGTTGGATAAAAAAACTAGGCTGGGCCGGTTCTTCTTGGCCCTTGGCTTTCAAAGCCGGTCATGCTGGTCCAACCAGGTAAGTGCAGCTGCAGCAGCTGCATCTTCATCAGATTAGTAATGGTTTATCTGGCAGTTTAGTTCAAGCAATTCTATGTGAAGCAACACCCGGAACTGATGCATTACATCTCTAGTAACTTAAGCATCAGCGCATAAAAACAAGAGGGATTCAGTTAGGACGGTTACCAAGTGCCGTAGATGGTCTTTAACCAAATCATCATTTGTGAGATTAATAGTCTGAAGTTGGGAAGAATCCATGCGATCCATCATCTCTCTGAGCTCAGAAGCAGTATGCAGACCAACACTGCAAATCGCCATAATAAAAAAATATAATAAATAACTGGATAACTTGTCTACATAAGATTTTAGAAACCAAGATATGGATAAATTCATGAGTTTGTAATTAGAAATGTTCAACAGCCACACAGAATGAAGAAAAACAGTTGAAAACAATAATTGGGAAGACTTCAAGATAGAAAAGTTTGTTGTTTGAGAAACTATGAATTTCATTTTCCTCTCATTACATTTGGTACAGATTAAGTCTTGCCTGTACAAAACAAGAGCATCTTTTCTAGAAGCATCAAATCTGTATTTGAACTCTGTAATATTTATTTGTCCCACCTGCCAAAACAAATAAGACCTTTAGTTCAAACACCTGGACAAACACAATCATTATAATGTGAAAATTGATGTAAAAGAAACTACGTAGGTTACCAGTTTACAAAATTGTTTAAAGCTTCCAGGCTCCTCAGGCATAAAAGTTGCAAGGACAGCCTCCCGTTGCCTACCAACATCGGCAAGCTCAGTGACCAATCTTAATCTATCAAAATTCATATTTGCCCCACTGGTTATTGCTACCACACTTTGATCCCTGAGGCCATAGTATTTACAATATGCTTCTGCTCCTGCTAATGCAAGAGCCCCCGCTGGTTCCAGAATGTTTCTCTTCTCTTCAAACATGTCCTGCAAAAGATCATGGAATATTCAGTATTGTCACATAGCATACATAATACATGGTCTTATGTATCCTTCTCCAAAGATACCTGCGAGGTGACAACCTAAACTTAGTGGCACTTAAAATCTGACAATGACCTTGCTTTCATAGAGAAATGAGAATCCCTAAGATTTGAATTTTCTATTAATGTTGCTGTGGACCCATGTAGCCAACCCCATTTAGTTGGGAAAAGTCTGAGTTGTTGTTCTTGTTGGACCCATGGAGACGGTTGACTGCTTTTTAAGTACCACCGTACCAGTTACAAGGTTCATCGTCAATACCAATTTCCATAGGACTTAATGTCATTATTATATATATTTTTTAATATCTGCGCAACAACGAACTTCATTTCAGTAACTAATAACTATATGTATGAAGATGTACAAAAAGGCAATATCTGAACCTTTACAAAAGTAAACCCCAACCAAGATGGCAAAATTTTTATGAACATACCATACTGCCCCTGAACAAAAAAATAAAGTTTAAATCTATCTTCCTTTTATTATCATATCATGTGTGCGAACAATTATATAACTATATAATCAATAACTTTACACCTTTTTTTCTTCCTTTTTTTTTTTTTTTTTTTTAACAAGCCCCCACCTGTGATCGTACCAGGAAATGATTAGCCACACCTACAGCTCCAACTTAGATCAGGCCAAACTCAATAGATAGATACATAGTGGTTCTTCACGATAATCCGCATTATTTATGCGTAAATATATAAACCAACACACAAACACAAGGTACAATATTAATTTGCAACATTGGAAGTTGAAGAGGGTATGAAAATGAAGCTGCAAACATGAAAGAGCTTTACCTTTATTGACGCACAGATAGCATCACGACTCACAAGAACCACTCCATCAACCAACTCCCTGCACAAGCGAAATGTTTCTTCACCAACCACCTTCACAGCCACACCATCTGCAAAACCTCCAACCTGCTCCAACATGATTCTCTCCCCATGATGTAACGACAGTGCCATAGCATTTGCATCAGAGGGCTCCACCCCAATAATCTTCACCTGCATTATAGAACACAACAGATCCTAGTGTCATGATAGATTTCACTTTTAAATGAAATATATGAAAGATGTCAATCAAAATCTTTCTCTATTTTGGCACATTGTTCAATTTAGTTTGAATAAACATGAAAACTGTTAATATATTAACATGGAAGGTGAGAATTTTTCAATATCTTGGTTTTCATTATTCACAATGAGGGTTGAGACGATAGAGGATGTCACCCATAGGATTACAGAATAATTGTTACTGTGGAAATGAGCATAAGGAGTTCAAGTTGGCTGCGACCAGCCACATTCTCTGTAATAAAATACTGTCATCAACAAGATATACAAATAGAATCAGTTTAGATGAAAAAAATTGGCAATGTCTTCTAGATGGTTGCGGGTTTGGTCTTCCCAATGCTATAGTTCTAGCCAGGGATCAGTCCGGAAGTGGAAGAGAGGTGAGGAAGTTTCAACTGACATATTGGAATGTACAGGAGAAGATGGAGTACACATATTTCTGGAGGAGGACCCAGAGATGATGTGATTGGCCAAGGAAGCAGCAACAAAAGCTGTCCAAATAATCAAGAGGTTTGTGTATAGGTTGGCCTCAAGGGGACAATCAGGCCAGCGGGGATTTTTCTTGACATTGACACCACAGAGACAATGAAGTAAGGTTTCCTTTAAGGGAAGTAGCTCTGTATTTTTTTTTTTTTTTTTTTTTTGGGGTGGGGGGTGGGTACAGGAGTAGAGGAGGTGTATATATGCTAGTTTTCTGCTTTGTTCCTGTGCACTCTCTTCTTTTTTAAATTCTTTCTGCTGTTGCCGATCGAAAAATGGAAAAAACATAGATGAGGTAGAAATTGTTGAGATGGTAAGTTGAAAGATTGGCAATGATAAATCAAGAAATGAATACATTCTTTCGAACTAAGTGGTCACCCCTATAGGCAATATATGAGGGAAATCTACTGAAATAGCTTGGATCATGCACCACAAGAAACAATGACTACACTAGGAAAAAGAGCTAAGTTATGCAAGTTGACAACTCTATTAAGAATGAAAAGAGGCCAAGTGGATGGAGGTCATTATAGAAAGAGTAGGGTTAACGATTTATGAAATAGCAAGAAAATAAACCTAGATAGAGAGTAATGGGGAATGGCATTCATGAGGCAGGCCTTTGTCAAGTTCATTGGAAAGAAATGGAAAGCAGAGGGAATTCAAAATATACAAAGTAAAGTTTGGTTGTCACAAGTTGAGAACATAAATTGTCTAAATACATCGGAAAACGTTTATCAAAATTTAAGAAAGAAAGTCTTCATCAGCAAACATGCTGTTCTGCTCCTATGGGTGCCTTTAGACTTTAAGGATCTGAGACTAATCAGCCTTAAAGTTCTTAATTAACTTATGCAAGTTGCATGATCAAAATTACATTTGCAAGAACTAATACTTTAAGGATCTCAAAGCCCCTACTTGCGAATGCAACTCTCAAGGGAAGAATCATTAGAGGCTGCTTAGTTGCAAAGATCTTTCCTAGAAGCTACGTCAAAGTTGAACTAGAATCATTGGAAAGAAATGGGCAGCAGAGGGAATTCAAAATATACAAAGTAAAGTTTGGTTGTCACAAGTTGAGAACATAAATTGTCTAAATATATAAGAAAATGTTTATCAAAATTTAAGAAAGAAAGTCTTCATCAGCAAACAAACTGTTCCGCTCCTATGGGTGCCTTTAGACTTTAAGGATCTGAGACTAATCAGCCTTAAAGTTCTTAATTAACTTATGCAAGTTGCATGATCAAAATTACATTTGCAAGAACTAATACTTTAAGGATCTCAAAGCCCCTACTTGTGAACGCAACTCTGAAGGGAAGAATCATTTGAGGCTGCTTAGTTGCAAAGATCTTTCCTAGAAGCTACGTCAAAGTTGAAAAATGACTTAGAGGCCCTTCTTTATTTTAAATGGCTAACCCAAATCTATTAAGAAAAACTTTCACTACCCATGTTACAAGTATGCAGTCGAGTTTCTTCAAGAATAGAAAACCCGCAAGTTTCTACAAGTAGAAAATAATTTTTATTTAAAAAGGAAAAAAACTCTAAGGTAGTTCAATTAAGTTGTGTTATTCATGGTTGAGGATGGCCAATGACCTGGACTTCTTCTCAATGTTACAGACATTGGATCTGAGACTAAGCAGCCTCAGAGTTCTTAATTAACTTATGCAAGTTGCAAGATCAAGATTACATTTGCAAGATCTAAACTTCTAAGGATCACAAAGCCCCTACTTGTGAATGCAACTTTGAAGGGAAGAATCATTAGAGTGCTTAGTTACAAAGATCTTTCCTAGAAGCTACCTCAAAGTTGAAAAATGGCTTCGAGCCCCTTCTTTATTTTAAGTGGCTAACCCAAATCTATTAAGAAAAATCTTCCCTCACCCATGTTGCAAGTATGCAGTTGAGTTTCTTTAAGAATAGAAAACCCACAAGTTTCTACAAGTAGAAAACAATTTTTATTTGAAAAAGAAGAAAACTCTAAGGTAGTTTAATTAATTGTGTTAGATTCATGGTTGAGGATGACCATTGACCTGGACTTCTTCTCAATGTTACAGATATTTTAAATCCAGAAAGGAAGCAGCTTCTTTTTATTTTTATTTTTTTTTTT
>NC_056568.1:11578851-11596987 GCF_013358625.1 Macadamia integrifolia | reverse complement strand
CTTATAATTAACTTCTGCATTAAGTGGTATCAGAGCTATGGCTCAAACAAAAGAACCCCAACCCACCCTTCAAGATGTGATAAAAGCAATCCAAGCTTTGTCTACAAGGTTGGATGGACATGACCAACAGTTGGCTGACCTAAAAGAGAATACTGCTGCCCACTCTAACACCCAACCAACTGTTGCCCAAACTAATGTTCAACCTGTTAATTACATTGGTAATGTTCCCAAAAAAGTCACTATGCAACTTAGAAGAAATGTCCCAGCTCAAAATGATGAGTATGATGAGTATGACAATCAGCTTTATCATCATGACGATACGTACAAGGTCAAGTTAGAATTGAAAGAGTACAATGGGAGGCACGATCCCCTCTACTACTAGGACTGGGTAACTTCCTTTGATGACTATTTCCGGTGGTACCGTATGCTTGAAGAAAGGAAAGTCCAATTAGTTGTCACTAAGTTAACTAGTGGAGCTAAGGATTGGTGGAGGAATGAAGAGAATAGGCTGATCCGCAATCGTCAGATGCCTCACAACTAGGAAGACTTGAAATTTATCCTTAACTATAGATTCTTACCATCCACCTACCGACGTCGGCTCTACTACATGCTGAATACTCTCAGGCAAGGTACTATGACTGTAGGAGATTATATTAATCGTTTTAATGAACTGCTTTCACGAACAAGTGCCCATAAAGAAGATGAAGAACTGCTCATATCCCATTTCAAACTGGGGTTAAGGTATAATATTCGTGAGAAGCTTGGTGTGATCGAGATACCCTCCTTAAGTACTTGTTTTGATAAATCACTAGAAGCGGAGGATCTGATCAAAACAACCTCCAGAAGGTACATCCAGCCAACTGACAATAAAAAGCCTTATGTACCAACCAAACCCACTGGATTTCCTACGCAAGCTCCACAAGATACACAGGATAAGGGGAAGGCTCCAATGGGAAGGGAGAGTGGATCTGTGAAATGCTACAGTTGTGGAAAGACTGGACACACGGCAAAATTCTGCCCTAAACGGGGACGATCCAACTCTGTCATTAGTGCCATCGAATCCAATCCGGATTTACAAATCCACGAACCTCAGGATGATGATTGGACTGTTAATGTTGCAGTTAAAGGAGAGGAGGATGAACTGGAAGATGAGCTTACACCAGAGAATGATGATCCTCAGGTTTATGTCAATGTGGTTGGAAGAATCCTAGTGTCTGAAACTAAGGGTGAAAACTGGAGGAGGCACAATATCTTCTACCTTAATGTCTAGTGGACCTCTCAAAGCTCAAGTGATTGTGGACAGTGGAAGTTGTGTGAATATGGTATCTCAGGCCTTTGTCATTGACGGAAAGCTTAAGACTGAATCCCATCCACAGCTATACAACGTATCTCTTCTAGACAACAACACCATGGCTGTAACTCAACGGTGTTCAGTCCCATTAAAGGTATCAAATTATGAAGTGTATGGTGTGATGTCATCCCCATGGTCCTCACTGTACTACTTAGAAGGCCTTGGTTATATGACAACAATGTGCTAGTGGGAGGTACTAAGAACCAATGCATCTTCGATCACAAAGGCAAACCATTCATTCTAAACCCACTCAACATACCTCAAGTAAAAGACAAGTTAAGGGCTGCCCAACTAAGGAGACAACATATCTTAAAGAATGTTGCTAAGACCTCTTCCAAAACAACCACTGAGCAAAAGAAGCAACGATGCAAAAAAATTTCAACAAGAAGAACACTGTGGACAACAAGCTATGTGTGCTGCCCCATAGAGAATTCCTGACCATTAGTGAAAAAACCAGCCTAATCATAGGCTCTTGTTACTAAGGCTGTTGAACCAGTGATAGAAGTAAAACATCCCCCACAAATCAAACAATTACTTGCTGATTTTTCAGATTTGGTGCCAGAGGAATTACCTGATATACTACCACTGATGAGGGATATTCAGCATGCTATTGACCTTGTGCCTGAGTCAATACTCCCTAATCTGCCCACTTACCGTCTTAGTTCTACAGAGCATGCCGAGCTCAAGAAACAAGTGGATGATTTATTAAAGAAAGGGTTCTTGGTTGAGAGCATGAGTTCGTGTGCAGTACCAGCCCTATTGACACCAAAGAAAGACAGATCATGGCGTATGTGCATTGACAGCCGGGCCATTAACAAAATCATGGTAAAGTACAAATTTCCTATTCCTCGTTTGGATGATATGCTTGACATGTTGACAGGAGCCTCCATCTTTTCAAAGATTGATCAACCGAGTGACTACCATCAAATTCGAATCCGTCCAGGGGATGAATGGAAAACAGCCTTCAAAACAAAAGCAGGCTTGTATGAGTGGAAGGGTATGCCTTTTGGCCTCACCAATGCACCTAACACTTTCATGAGGGTGATGACACATGTACTACGACCCTTCATCGGAAAATTTCTCGTAGTGTACTTTGATGACATAATAATATACAGCAAAGCACAAAAAAAACACTTGGAGCATCTGAGACGTGTCATGAGAGTACTACGGGCAGAAAAGTTGTACATCAACTTGAAGAAATGTTCCTTTATGCTGCCCGAGGTCATCTTCCTTGGTTTTATTATGTATTCACAAGGCATAGAAGCTGATCCGGAGAAGGTAAAAAGTGTCGTTGATTGGCCTATTCCAAAGACCTTGACCGAGGTTCGTAGCTTTCACGGTCTTGCTTCATTTTACCAACGATTCATCCGGAATTTCAGCGTCGTTGTAGCCCCAATTACAGAATGCACAAAATGGGGAAAAGTCCCATTTCAATGGACTCTGGCAGCCACTAAATCTTTCAACTTGATCAAACAAAAGATGACAGAAGCACCAGTGCTTAGACTACCCAATTTTGATCTTATGTTTGAAGTGCCTACTGATGCATCTTATGTTGGGATAGGAGTGCTTATGCAAGAGGGCCATCCGATTGCCTTCTACAGTGAGAAGTTGAATGATGCAAAAAGAAGGTATTCTACCTATGATTTAGAACTCCATGCCGTTGTTCAAATCCTCAAGCATTGGAAGCATAACTTAATTGGCAAAGAGGTGCTCTATTCAGATCCTGAAGCACTCAAATACTTGCACTCACAAAAGACCATTAGTGATCGGCACGCTAAATGGATCTCATACTTACAAGGATACGTATTTACTCTCAAGTACAAAGCTGGGAAGGAGAATCAAGTGGTTGTTGCACTTAGTCGAAAGATGATGATGATGAACACCTTCACAGTACAAAGTGCTGGAGTGGAACACATCAAAGAGGAGTACATTAGTGATGCTGATCTTTCAGAAGTATACAACCACCTACAAGGAGGACGGGATGACAAAATTTGCTATACATGATGGGTATCTTTTCAAAGGCACTAGCCTCTGCATCCCAAACACCTCTTTGAGACATCACTTGATTCGAGAGCTACATGGAGGAGGAATAGGTGGACACTTTGGCAAGGACAAAACAAACTCTATGATGAAAGACTTATACCTTTGGCCTCAACTCTTAAAGGATGTGCAACATGTGATACAGAGATGCCGCACTTGTCAACTTGCCAAAGGAGAAAAGAAGAATACAAGATTGTACACACCGCTGTCCGTTCCACACGCACCTTGGCAAGACATAAGCATGGACTTTGTCCTAGGCTTACCACCTATACGAGAAAGGTATGATTCCATATTTGTGGTAGTAGATCGTTTCTCCAAGATGGCACACTTTATCCTGTGCAAGAAGACTCTTGATGCAAGTCACTTGGCCAAACTCTTTTCCAAAGAGATAGTGCGCATACATGGTCTACCACAGACAATTGTTTCAGATAGGGATGTCAAGTTCATGAGCTGCTTCTGGAAGACCCTATGGCTGAAAACCAATACTAAACTCAAGTTCTCCACTGCATTCCATCCTCAGACAAACGTACAGACCGAAGTGGTGAACAGAAGTCTTGGCAACTTACTCCGATGTCTAGTCGGAGACTATAAAAAGACTTGGCCATCTATACTGGACATTGCTGAATTCGCCTATAATAGTTTCGTCAACCGCACCACAGGTCGTACACCATTTGAGATTGTCTTTGGACTGCAGCCTCAATGACCGGTTGACTTAGTACCTTTGCCACCTCAGGCCCATATTAGTGTGGAAGCCGGTGAGTTCCTTAGACACATCACCGAGGTACATATTGATATTCGTCGTCGCATCACTGTTAGCAATGACGGATACCAAGCAACTGCCAATCGACATCGTCGTTACGTGGAATTTTAGCCTGGTGATATGGTAATGGTTCGAATTCCACCTGAGAGGTTTCCTCCTGGTACAGTGCACAAGCTCCATCCTCAGAACATGGGTCCCTACAAGGTTTTGAAGTGCATTGGCACTAATGCTTACATGCTAGAGCTACCTCCTACTCTGAAGATCAACAATGTCTTCAATGTAGCTGATCTGAATATATTTGAGACACCATTCTGATGACGGTGACACTGAACACACCCTCAAACTTCCTCAATTTGCAAACCCTAAAGATAATGTCATCGAAGATGTTCACGACAACAAGTTCACCACAGTTCGTGGGGCAAAAGGTACTACTCCTTTCTCATCAAATGGAAAGGTTAACCACAAGAGGATTGTACTTGGATCTATGCCGATGACTTTCAACGCCTTGACACGGACCTCTATGAGCATTACATGTCCCTTACCCATTCATCGAAGTTGAATGATTCTAAGAAAGGGGGGGCTAATGTAGATGCACATTATGGAAGGAAATATAAGAGGAAGAAGGGTCCAGCCTTAGTCCACCTGAGTGGCTAGGGTCCAACCAAGAAGCCAGCCGAACCCCTACTTGGTCCACCTGAGTGACTAAGTACAAATAAGGATCCAATGGGCCCATCGGCTAGGGGAATAATTAGTAGTTGTTTTTAATTAATTAGTGGGCCATTGGGCCCATCGAGTTGAGTAAGTGGTATGTCGAGTCCAAATTGTCTTACGACTCTATTTGTTTTCCACATAGGTTTATTATTCCTAGTCCAATTTTGAATTCCTAGTTGTAATAGGAATGTCTTGTCCTATTGGGAAACTAGCTCCTAGTTGAAGTAGAAGTATCTAGTCCTATTGGGAAACTAGCTCATAGTAGTAGCATGATTGCTATTCTGCCCTCTATAAATAGAAGAGTCTATGTACTTATAATTTCAGATTTGAATAAAGAATAATTGCAGTCAATTGCTTAGAACAGCCGGGATAGCTGTGGGTGAGAAGCCCGGGCCGAGACAGCCACTCCTCCCCCACTTTTTCCTTTGTTTCTTCTTATTTAAAGTTTTCTATTTTATCCTAAAGTTATTGCTGTTGTGAGTATTCATAAGTTTAGATCGGTTCAAGTTACAAACTAGAATTGATTTCTCTCCTGAAGCCTACGATTATTTCTACTAGGTCAAAAAATAAGAAAGCTTGTAACTTCACAACCAGCCATCAGAATCCTCTCAACTTTGGAGGTTTTTGTACCCTCCCTAGGGACTATCTACGCCCAAGAGTGTAGCTCAATCGGACTCCTACAGACCTGGCCGCACCTCTCTCTCTCCAGCTCTATAGCAGGTCTTTCTCTCTCCTATCGGGTTGGATTTTGGGCTGGTTTTGCTCCTGCATTGGTGTTGTATCCTTGGGGGTTTATTTGATGGTCTTATTTCTTTGTTTCCTGCTCCTATTTGTATTATTTGGGGTTATAAACTGTTGGGGTAGTTTCTTGTAATCTACTCCTGCATTAGGGGGGGGAGGGTTCAAAACTATGAAGCTCCTCGTAATTTTTCAATTTTTAAATTCACTCTCAAAATTAATATGTTCCCTATAATTAAAGAGATTACCGAGGAGCTAGGACACCCTCAGAATATCATAAAAGAATTATTCAAACTGTTCAAGACTACGGTGTTGATGCCATCAATTTGATCGCTTCCTTCTCCGATACACAACAACCATTAAATGGAACATATAATGAAAAACATGAAAGCTGGTGACATATAAATTTAAACATTTCAACCAGACAAGAAATAAGCTAATATCTTCACAATCCAGCGAACGTCAAGAGACAATAAACGTCCCAAAATATGGTATACACACAACAGGATTAAACACCGCTGCAATGCAAACCAGATATAAAAGCAGGGCCTTAGTACAATGAGGTCAAAGTTCTCTTGATCCTGGGCAAAAATGATAAGTAAACAATGAAGCCGTAAAACTGCACGGCACCTAATCAACATGAGATACGTCCATACCCATATATATATATATATATATATTCCAATTCCCCCACGCTGATGTAAACTTAAAACACTGAAAAGATATCAGAATTTCACAATATTGAGCAAGGTTTATGAGAGCAACTCACAAACCTCTGGACGAACAGCCTTTACATATGAGGCGATTCCAGCTATCAGCCCCCCACCACCCACAGGCACAAAGATGGCATGCAGTGGGCCTTGCATTTGACGCACAATCTCCATCCCAATTGTTCCCTGCCCAACAATAACATCCGGATGATCAAATGGAGGTATGAAGGTGCGACCCTCCTCTTCACCGCGTTTTTTGGCATATGCTTGTGCTTCATCATAGGTGTCCCCTTTAAGAACAACGGTTGCACCTAATTTCTGAACTGACTTCCACTGAACAACAGAGAGTTTCAACATAAGAAGGGTTAAAGATTAATATCATAAAGAATGAAAGAAGTAAGAACAGTCAAATTAAATGCAACAAGAAAACAAAAAAGAACCTTAATTTCTGGGGTGGTAACAGGCATAGCAATCACGGCATCACAACCCAACCGCTTGGCAGACAATGCAACCCCTTGGGCATGGTTACCAGCAGATGAGCAAATGACTCCCTTGGCCAACTGCTCCTTCGAAAGTTTGGCCATCATGTTATAGGCTCCTCGCAGCTTAAATGAGAAAACCTACATATTCAACCATTCATACCATCTTAATCTATCCTACCAAACACCTTCATTCCCTACTTCAGACACAAAACTGGAAATTCATACCGAATTGCATTAAGATTTGAACCATTATCACAGCCCCCTAACGAGAAGATTATATTACACGGGTATCATTGAAAAGAAAAGAACACATTTTTTCAACATCAAACTCTTAAGTCAATTACGCAAAAAAAGAATACACTCTACTCTCACAAAATGCATAAAGCTTAAAAATTTTCACATTGAAAGTTTGAAACAACATTTGATCCCATGAAAATTCCAATAGAAGAAACAAAATAAAATAAAATAACTAAAAAATCCAAGAAAAAAAAATATAGAGCTGCATTTTATAAAATGAACATTGCAGGAGAAGAGGGAAAAGAAAAAAAAAACTCACAGACTGTAAATCCTCCCTCTTAAGCCAAACTTTGACGCCAATCCTCTCTGACAGCTTCGTTGCATACTGCAACGGCGACTCGATAGCGACGTCGTAAACTTTGGAAGAAAGTATATCGATCAAGTAATGAGGAGCACTGGGAGACCCATCATTGTCAGTGGCCACCATCCCGTCCGGTACCCCACCAAGTTTGCCGCTTTCATATTGCAAAGACTCGGGAAGGTACTTCTTCAGGGGAGAAGTTGAAGAAGAAGAGCTCTGAATCGTTTTCTCGGTAGAGATAACAGACGAGGCTGTCTGAGAGACCTGAGGCGGCGTTCCCTTCACGAATGTAGCAGCGACGAATGATTTCTTCTTCTTCTTCTGGGGCTTCTCCTCTATTGATGAGATCCTAATGGAAGATGTGAAGATAGAATTCACGCGATTCGAACGCAGCAGCTGCGCGTGTGAAGGAGAAAAACCCAGAGCCTCCATTGCAGGGCAGAAGCAACAAAGGGCGCGAGTTGCAACTGAAACACAACGGAGATGAAGAGGGTTTTGTGTTCCCCCTTTATATATAAGGGAGAAGAAGGTTTTCTGGTTTTACAACGGTCCACAGAAGAACCAATGGTTTCCAGAATCGTGAATCGTCCGATTCGTATCGAAATAGGGATCAATGATCCCGATTCTTACCTCTTCGGAGTTGGTATTGTGCTCTCATGAATCGGTTGGATCGGATCGATTCAGTACCAATTAGATCTGAATTGAATCGAACCGGTTCTAACCGATTCGATTCTTGACCTTTGATATAAACTGAACCATGATGGGCTCCTAATTGCATTTGCAGCCGCCTTGACAAAGACTTGTCTTTTCTAGTTATTGTGACGAAGACTTTTATCACCACGCGAGTTTCATGTTAAATTTATGGGCGTCCGTGTAAGATTTTGGCTTTTTTATTTTTATTTCTATTTTTGTTCTACCAAAAATATTTTTATTTCTATTTTTTACTCTTTTTTTTGGGTAAATATTTTTTACTTATTTTAACTCTCTCTAGTTGAATTTCTATTTTAATTTTAGAGAATTATTTGAAATTTCATTCTTTTGATTTTTGCACTCAATTTAGTAAATATAAATTTTAAAACAGTTGGAGAGCTATTTCAATATTTATATTCGAAATTAAATCAACATATATCATGCTAAATTTTGGTAAATATGTGTGGTATGGGTAAAAATTTCTACCAAAAAAAATATATATATGTGGGTTAAATTATTATTGTGATTAAAGTATAAAAAACATCATCTCTCTTTTCTTTCCCTTTATCCCTCTATCTTCATTTTGGCTAGAGAGCAAGGCAATGCCTCTCTATTAGGTTCATGTTTAAGCATTCGATATTGGAGCATTTGACCCAATGAGATTACAAGGAAAAAAAAATGACCTATGACAAGAAGAACGAGAACTTTCTCTACCTTTCCCCATCCCCTCTATGGTACATGCTTAAATAAGCTAGCACGCATGGCTTATATGATTGGGAGGTTTACTTGCAAGAGATTGCTTACGTGGCTGAATGGGTAATTATGCATTATATTATGTAAATTGTAATTAATGTAAGTCATGGATAGTTATATGTAGTTATTAATTGTGAAAAATGTATAGTTAATTATTAATGATGAGATGAGTTAAAGGTAGAACTTGTAGGAGAGGGAGAAGAGGGTAATTGTGTTAACCACAATTATACGTGTACTTATTAATGAAAGATAAAGTAGAAAGTAAATCTTGAAAATTCCAAAATTATCTCTAAATGAGATGAAGTAGGTTCTCAACCAAGCCAAACATGCTTCATCTTGTAAAGCAAAAAATCACCCTATTTTCTATTGTATGCACTTATGCATGAGTCATGCATTTGTTGCATGGGAAGTAGGGAGTTATATATGTGGCTGTGTAGTTACGTGAGTTATCTATTATGGACTTATGTTTGTAGTTGGTGCCATTATGTGAGTTATCCATCATGGAGTTACATGAGTAGCGTATGGCATATAGTTGGTATAATTATGTGAGTTATCTATCATGGAGTTACGAGTAGCATATAGCATACAGTTGGTATATGAGTTATCTATCATGGAGTTACTTGTGTAGTGTTTAGTTGTTGTAGTTATGTGAGTTACCTACTATGGAGTGTGGGTGTAGTTCTTGTATGTCTAAGAGTTATGGTGAGAATTTTTTTTTTTTTTATTCAAACAAAACATGGATAGATTAACTAAACTTGGGACTATTACATAGCATATTCGACTGATATTGTTTCTTCAATAGTGCCTCTTTGGCTAGAGTTTTGAGGTCCCCCATGTACTTAGCATTAGTTGTCATACAAAAGTTGGGGTAAGTAGAGTGGTTATCTAATTCTATACATACTAAAATCAAAGTTCTAAGCCATAAATTAAGCATAGGATTATGATTGTTTTGTAACAGCCATCCAATCTCCTTCGCATCGCTCCATACCTGATCTATCTTCATCTGCCATGCTCATGCCTTGGTTAATCCTTGGAGCAACCCTATAGCCTCCACTTCACCATCATTTCCTGTCATACAAAAGTAAAATTCCATTAATAGACATTTTCCATGTGAAATAAGACATAAAGTCCATGCTAATGTTTTTCCCACTGTATCCTTGACACTGATCATGATGATGATGTTTGTGTCTGTGTGTGGGGTTAGAGTCACATTTGATTGCATCCAATCAGATTGTGATTTGGTTTCCAAATTGGCCATCCCGTAAGAAATCCATAATTTAATCTGCTTGATTTTTTGGTGTAAATCTGGTTGTTGATCACAGAACAAATGTTGATTTCTGTGTTTCCAAATAAAGTAATCGGTAAACAAAAAAATAGAAAAGAACCATGTTTGGTCTTTCTTGGGGATGAGACCTAAGTTGAAGCAGTACATTATCATTTTATTCACATCTGAAATCGAAATATTATCTGGTTTAAAGCCCACTGGTCCAGCCGCCCAAACCCGCTTTGCAAATTCACACTCGAATAAAACATGGATCATGGTCTCCCTCTTGTCATGGCAGCCGCTAGAAGTGGGATCCATATCCACCCATTTGGATATGATATCCTTGGTGGATAAACCATTGTTAATGGTTCCATAGGAAGAGTTTAAATTTGGGGTGGATCTTGATTTTTCAGAAAAACTGCCACCACCTTGTGCATGGAGAGACGCACATGCACCTGTAGGAACAACCATTAAATTTTGTCAGCGAATTGTCCTTGACAAATGTTGTGGCCAGATTAGTCTTAAAGGACCGCTCTTTCTAGAGCAAACACCACCATTGATCCCTTTGTTGGGAAAGTTGGACCTGAGCTATGATCTCAATGTCATGACAGTATCGAATTTAATAGTTCAGTATTCCAATGCAGATTGATCATGGTGTCATTAACAGTTGTAATACAAGGATCTGTATTTTTAAAATTCACCAGATCGAGAAAGAGGTTTCCATTCTGTACCTATGGGTCATCCCAAAAGGAAGTATTAATTCCATTACCAATCTTTCTGATAACAATCTTTTTTAGCTGAAGGATGATCCTAATAATGCTATTCCAGCAAAAGGATCCACAAGCCTTCAATGTTTTGGGGTCAAATAGAGATCTGTTGTGGAAGTACCTAGCCTTTAGAGTCTTGACCCATAAGCAATTTTCATTGATTAATAGTCTCCAGCCTAGCTTAAGGAGGAGGGCCAAGTTATGAGTTTCCGAGTCTCTAATTCCGAGGCCACCCCTCGACTTGGGTTGGCATATTGTTTTCCACCCAATGAGATAGCATTTATTCTTTTTATTTGGGTCTCCATTCTAAAAATGAAGGTAAATGGAATCCAACTTCTTGCAAATGTTTTTTGGAAGTGCAAAGTAGTTCATGAGATATAAGGGTGTTGAGGCTAGAGTGGATCGAAGCATAACACTTCTCCCAGTAAAAGACAACATTTTGGATTTCCATAGGCTGATTTTACCTCTAACTCTTTCTAAGAGTTTGGAAAATGAGAGAGTTTTAGCATTTTGATGGAATAGATTGGTAACCAGATAGATCGAATTATTATCCATTTCCTTTATCATAATGGCTTTACACAATTGATTTTTGGTGGGGACATCAATGTTGGAGTTGAATGCTAGGCCACTTTTTTCAAAGTTAATGGTGAGCCTAGAAAGGTCTGAGAACAGCTCCAGAATACATTTGATAGTGGCTAAGTCATCATGATTAGCTCTACAGAATATAAAACTATCATTAGTAAAAAAAAGGTGGGTGATTTCGGGAGCATACCTGACAATTTTGATTCCTTTGAAGAGGTTGAGATCCCTATATGTAGCCAAAAATCTAGAGAGATCTTCCATAACAATGATAAAGAGAAAAAAGTTGACAAGGCATCCTTGTCGGATTCCTCTTGAGGCCGTAAAGTGATTGAACCCTAAGCCATTGATTTTAATGGAAAATGAATTAGTGCGAATGATGTTTCGAATCATATCAATCAATTTTTCTCCAAATCCCATAAATTTTGAATATAGCTAGGATAAAGCCCCATTCGACCTTATCATAAGCTTTCACCATATCTAATTTAATTGCCACAAAACTTGTCTTACATTTTTTCCCTTTTTAGGTAATGGTGAGAATTATGTGTGTGGTTATTGGAGTTTTTGTAACTTACTCAATTGTTGTGGTTATCTATTATTTAATGTACGTCCAACTCTATCAGGGGCATGAAGTTTAAACCCGATAAACAACTTGTTGTTTGAGGAGGTCCCCTCTATAAAGCCAATGTTTCCTTTTCTCTCAACTCTGTTTTCTAAGATATGTAACAGGTATGTATCACTTTGCAACCCCCTGTAATCCTAGCCTTACCCTCTCTACACAACTCCCACTCCACCCCCTCTTTGCAACTCCTGGCCTCTTGATTTACATATGCTTGAATCAATTAGTGGATCATCACAAATATTTCCCAGTCGTCTCAACAAGTGAAAGAGATTGCATGAGAAGAAATTCAAAGAGAAAGAGTGAAATCTTCGAGTACAAAAGGCAATACACGAAGGATTCTCTCAACAAATAATTGTGACCTCCCTTGATTAATTATGTGAAGGAATAAGACTACTAAAAGAATCCATTCTCGAAATTGAGATATCCAATGGATTTTTTTATGCTAGAATATTTTCAACTAGTACTGTGATACCCTACTTTCTAAACCCGGTCTAATTATCCGGTTAGTTCGGTTTGGTCTTGCAGGACCTGAACCGAGCGAGTTGAGTCGGGTACCCTATAGAACATGATGGCAATGGTGACTCTAAATTTGGGTTGGCCAGACGAGTCAGAGTAAGTAGCTAGTGAAGTCCACGTCCCCAAGTCGTGCATTTGCATGTATCACAAGGCCATGTACGCATAATAAAGGTACGTAGCCATGTTTTGTATTGAGTATGCATTTGGGTCAATTACCGAGAGTGAAATACATGTCAGGGCCGAGCTCCATCAAAATCCAAATTTTTGGGCTAAGTATTGGCCGACTGGTAGGTGGCCATAGGTGGGTCAAACCCACCTGTGTGACCTACCAGTCTGGTCATTAGATATTTTGACACAGGTATAAATAGCATTTATTACTTTTCTTTCCCCTTATTTATTGTTTTACACGGTGGGTGAGAAGAGTAAAGAATAGAGAGAGAAAAGAAAGAAAGAGAAGGGCAAAAGGAGGAAGAAAAGGGAAGAAGATGCTCGTTGTGCCTCACCGAGGTTGAATTTTTCGATTTCGACGCCTGATTAGTGATCCTTATCTCGAGATCTACGATTTGAGGTGAGTAAAATCTATATTTCTTAATCCCCCAAGAAACCCTAAGTGAAACCCTTCGATTTGGTTAGGAATCTTTTAGATCTTGTTAATTCCACTTGAGATGATGAATCTAAGGTTTAATGAAGGACCTACATGATGTTTTTGAAGGTTTTAGAGGAAGAAATTATAAGATTTGAGAAGCATTTGTTGATCTCTTGAGCTAGAGAAGAAATTTAGGGTTTTTGAAGTGTTCTTGAGCAAAGAGGTAAAATCCAAGCTTAAAACTTTGAATTGGTCCTAGATCTATGTTAGAATCACAATATGACACTTTAGATTGATGAAAAATGTGATTGAATCGACACTTGGTGGTTTCCCTAAGGTGGGATGAAGAATGGAAGTGAACAATAAAATCTCGGTTCTGAGTGGTGGGTGCCTGAAAATGGTCAAACCCACCAATCCAGAGCCCGCCTGTCCTGGATGGGCTAATGGCTCTATCGACGAGCAAGACCGATGGGCACCTAGACAGAGCCCCTAGGTCGAGTGGCGAGCAAAGACTGATAGGCACTTGGCCTGCCACTCCTGGCCCACTGGTCCTTATAGGGCCCCTGAGTCGAGCGGTGGGCAAGGATCGAAGGGTACCTCGCCCGTCAATTGACCTACCAATCTGACCCTTCAAGTTCTGATTGGGGCCAAATTTATCGGGCAACCTCCTTTGATGATTATAAATGCGTTGGGATCATCGTACCTCATTAATTATAAGTTTAAAGTAGAGGTGTACTAAACTCAACTCTTTTATGATAGGTTTTACTAAAAACTCACGTCATTACACCCCGGATCTTCCTCGTACTAAGGGTGATCATTGTACACAATTAGGTAAGTGGGAAGAGGACATTGACTTTATTTTCTGAGTGTTTTTGCATCATTTTATTATTTTTTTAGACTAGCCATGTCAACATTTCATTATTGTGTGTAGTTTAGTCATTCACGAATGCCATTTGCATGCATTGACGTGTGCATTATGAAATTCATTTATGACTTGATATACTGATATATTTAATTATTAAATGTTTATTCTTGCTTTGAGTTATGAGATGGATGACTTTAAATTATTGAATATGATGCATTGTTAGACTAAAGGCCATAGCCGGCTTGGAAACGAATGCATTGGTGACCCGTAGAATAGGATGCGGTGGTACTATGCAGTTGTATTATCTCATATAGGAGCATGCGGTTAGGAATTATATATCCTTGTGCTACGACCCTTCTCAGTAGGGGTTTAAGTGTTGGGTATATCACTGGGGGGAAGCCTGAGGTTGTGTACCAACAGCGGTGGTTAGAAGTACGCCAGGTCGGTAACTTTGGTGATATAATCAGAGGGCCAATTATACTACTTTTAATTTAATACAAGGCAAAGCCCATTTTACTTTAATGTTGCTAAGAAACATCAATTTACTTTACTATCGTTGAGGAATAAGAATTTAGTTTTACGGTACCCATGGCTGGCATTCTCCGACAACCCTATGGGCGTATGGTGGGATGGAGTTCACGACTCATACCTGGGGCATATGTGTATTGTGGTTGTGAGTAGCACATAACCTATGACTTAGATGTGATACTTAGGTGATCTAGGTTATAAAAATGGACTTCCATAAATATAGGTGCATTTGTATTGCGAATGATTGCTCGGTCTTTCTTTTCACTTACTGAACTAGTGAGCTCATTCCATGTACACACCATTTTTAGATGATTTTGTAGGTTATCTGGCTGAAGAGCTAGAGTCGGGACCCACTGTGGAGTTTCTAGCTGAGGACTGGTGGGTCCCTGAAGATCTTGAGCATGGGACCGAGTGCTCGTGCGAGAGTTGTGTTGCGGGACAGCAACATTGAATACCAACCTGGGATTCCTTTTGATTATTTTGTGATGTTACCCATTTTGTGCTTTGGATATTTAAATTGTAATTCTTGTGTATATATCACACCTACGGCCCCACATGTAAATGTATTATGTAATATAATTTGGGCATCAAGAGTATTGAGGTATTTATAGATATATACAGGTAAGACTTCCGTTGAAATATAGAATTTGCTTTCTTAGTTGTGTGTATGCTGTGTAGTGGTTATTGCAACAGATGATCCTGACAGGTTTTGGGTTAACAGGTGTTAGCCTAGTCACCGGTCCGGTTCTGTGTGAACGGGGTGTGACATGTACAGTCTTATAATTTCAATTTCTTGACCAAAAACCTAGTTGTTGACTTATTATAGAATTCAATGAAAATCTAAATGCAAATTGAACCAAAGAGAGCCTTGGGTTAAATAGATTTTTTTTTCATTACTAGTAAACAAAATCGATTAGCATGCCTATCTGTAGAATAAATTTGCAAGCCTAAAACTTTAATAGAGATCTTTTTTCTGAAAAGTCCATTTATATCATGTATAAAGAAATGACCCACATAATATTGATTGGGACCTACTCAAAATTACATCATGAAGGTCCATCAGGTTAATGAAAAATAAAATAAAAAATTGTTCAAATGCGAGTTTATCCATAATGGTTTTGAGGGAAAATTTTCTCACAATGCCAATGTACTATCATCTTCTCACATGGGTTTTCTTCTATTGTTTTCTCTCTCTTACCTTGATCATGTAGGCCTCATGTGAATGATATTGTTCTATGCGTTGGTGCAACGTGAGAGATTCCCCTCCCACATTACAACCTAGGAAACCCTCTCCCTAGTTCTTATAAAGGTAATACCAAATAGTTATATGAAAAATAAAAAACATAATAGGAGCATTTGTTAATATTCAATTCGATGTACAATTTGTTTCTAATATATGTCTCATTATTATTGTTGGGTACTACCTACCACATTTGTGATTACTATTGGCATCTTCACTTTCATCATTGAACTCTCTCACTATTTTTTTTTTTTTTTATCTTCCTAATGCCATCTTACATGGTACACACCTTTAAGGAATAAAAAGAGGCTTTAAGGATTTGTCATAAATTGACAACAACTATGCCACCTAAATTATTCAGAATTCTTTGGCACTTTTTCAATTAACATCAACCTTTTTCCAATAACCTGGCATTTGCCCTTGAGGCATTATCATTTTCTTGCAGGAATCGGGTTATTGCTTTCATTTATATCTTTTTATATTTATTCTGTTCTTGATTAATTAGACTTCTGCTTGCTTTTTCATTCTTTCAATCTTGAGAAGCTATGCAATTCCACAATATTCTCTCTTTCGTTGTTTTTTGTCCTGTTTTTTATTTTTCAAACCCATAGGCTATGTTTGGTTGTAAGGGGAATTTAAGGAAATGGAAATGAAATTTTCATACTTAAAAAAAAAATATATGTAATCATTACCCATGTGACTTTAACATTAACTTTAAATCATTCCATATTTGGTTTTAAAATTTCACTTTACTTTGCATCCAAAACCCTTTGCTATAATATGTAAAATATATCATTACTAAATATAGTTAAAAATTTCAAATAATTTATACAATCAATTGGGGTAATGATTTTAAATATTTCCTTTTAAAGTATGAAAATTTCACTTCCATTTCCTTTAAATTCCCATTGCAACCAAACGGAGCTATAGTAAGTCTTACCCTTTACATCTTTATCAATTGGCATTTTCATACCATAAAACTACTTCCATCCAATGTTTGTATCTACTTTATTTTCATAAATTTTGGAGTATATTCTGACCAAGCTCCCTCTCTATCTTTTTCTCTTCCATTGTTTTTATTATTTTGATCAAAGATATTGTCAAAAAATATTTGATGCTCCCCATTTTGGTTGATCAACAACTTGATTGACTCTAGAGACAATGCTAATGTCCTGAAAATTACAATTGCAAATTTGAATGCTTCATTTGGTTGCAAGGGAAATTAAGGGAAAGGATAAAGTGAAAATTTCAATCTTAAAAAGGAATTTTTTGTAATAAACATTATTTAACGTGATTGTATAAATAACTCAAGTTTACATTTATATTTTATAATGATACTTTTCATAGATAATTTTTATGGGAGAGAGAATGTTTCCTAGTCGCGTGGTCCCTGTGCCAACATGGGGATCAATGGGACCACGTGCCCAAGCATCCAAAATAGGGCTCGGGGATGGTCATTTTAGTGCCACTGTGTCTAGGTGTAGAAGCGTACTATCGGATGCAATTTATTTTCGTCAATTTTTATTTTACTTTTCAAAAACAAGGGATTTTGGGGGGGGGGGGTGGTGGGGGAGGAGTAAATGAAACTTAACAATCAAATATGGAATGATTTAGAGTTCTTGATATAATCATGGAGTCAATCTATGATGCATGTAGAGGTAATACTCGATACGTATCCCATCCATTGTCATTTTGAATGCAAAGAGGGGCATTCATGAAGCAAAAAAGAATGAGGGTTGATGATCCACATGTATGCAATGTTTTTTTTTTGGTTAAACACATGTATATGTAATGTGCATACTTTAGATTGTAAAATTTCACTTCCCTTTCCTTATAAACAAAGCATTGGAGAGCAGTAGAAAATTATGCAACTATCCTTACTGCCAGTAAATTGCTTCAACACGGTCCATGAAATTGGAATCGGTGTGGATACCACGTATATAAGACGAGTAAAAGCAAGGGAAGACAAGACATATGCAAGTAGTTGGTTCGTGAACTTCTACTTGTGTTAAAGATTGAGCAGGAGGGTTTCCAATCTCAAGATAAAGGTTAATTGTGGGTTCATAAAACAAAGAAGAGAGAGAGAGAGAGAGAGAGAGAGAGAGAGAGAGAGAGAGAGAGAGAGAGAGAGAGAGAGAGAGAGAGAGAGAGAGAGAAGAGAGAGAGAGAGAGAGTAATACTTATTAGATACCAAAAAACCAGCCAGATCCTTCTAGATAACTTTTGATTGTCCATTGTCTTATTTCTAAAAGTTATTCAAGCGATTGGTAAAAATGACTTTAAGAAATAATTTGAAAGTTTTTTAAGTAAAAAGTAAAAAGAATTTAAAAAAAAAA
>NC_056568.1:11569525-11578751 GCF_013358625.1 Macadamia integrifolia | reverse complement strand
ATGCACGGTCGCATTCAAAGCACCTAAAATTGACCAAGGAGTAGGAGACCGCGGGAAGTCAACAACCAAGTTCACCCACAGCGATCACCTTTCAGCTCTAAAGCTAGCTACTTGCATGAACAAAAGATATCTGAGCTGGCATAGAATCCCATGTGTGGAAATCGAAATATGTTACTCTGACTGAGAAACAATCACAGGAATATTTAAATTCCTCTTCCAAATAATCCACAAGTTCGGACCTTCCCAACCTGATTATTTTGTATAAAACTAATACAAAAACCCAATTTATTGAAGAATAAATTTGGGAAATCACATACATTAATCATATGCTCTGTGATGGAGAGAACATCAGGATCCTGAGCTTTCACAAAGTGACGTAAGGCATTTCCCCTGGCTGCCTTCTTCATACCTCTAATGTTTCAAAAAAGGAGCTTCACAAACTCACTTTTTGGGGTAGTTTTGATGAGCAGGCTTAGCAGTATACTCCCTCTCCATGGTAGTTTTCCCCTTCATTGCTGCTGCTTCCTTTGCGTGACGCAAAGCATTGTCAATATCGGTCACCTCCTGATGATGGATAATAACCCGACCTCCCACCAGCTGAGTAGGCATGAGCTCAGTCACTATATGCTCAGACGCTTCCCTTGCATAATCTCGGCCGCCCCTGCCTCCTTTAGTCATGCTACGTCTTCCGCGACCGCCATTGTAATTGACAGTACGCCGAGGTCTTAAGGTCTGAGCAATAGTAGACTCCTCTATTCCAGGTTCAGCCCTTAAGGTGGTGGGAATTTCCTTTCCCCGGTCGCTATCTTCCAAGAGTCCATCGATTCCCCTTCAGAGTCCGTGTTATGATCCGATCCATATTCACCCTCGCCCAGTGGATTATCCACCATGAGCGGTTCATGCTCTATGTAGCGCTGGCCAGAGTTTGAATTAAGATTCCTCAAATCGATGGAGACAATATTTCCATAAAAGTCATTATTCTCTTGGCCTAAGTCAACCACAAGATCGCCCTCTTCTTGGCAGTTCTTATCCTCATTCACGGTTTTCATAACCGTAGGAGAGAGATATTGTCCTACCATTCTGGGACTTCTCCCTCGACTGGGACTGTCGTCAATAGCAGCCATTCCATCTCTCCCAGCACCGGAAGAGCTATTTTGCTCTTGATCATCTCCTTCAACGTTATCAGTTGCCTGGGCAACGGTTCTCTTCCCTCTGCATTGGTTTGCCGTATGTCCCAGCTTCTTATAGAGAGTACATTGTGAGATATCATCCTCATACACCACGCTGCTTGAACCAAAAGATAATGTCCTTCCCAGGTTGTTTGCGTTCTACTTGAATCTCCTCTACCCTGGAGCCAACCAAGTCTACCTTTATAAGGACCCTGGCAAAATTGCCCATAGTTCCATTCATTGTTCTTCGATCTAGAGCCACAGGTCTTCCTGCGGCTTTGGCCATAGTCAGAAGTATTTTTTCATGCCAATACTCCATCGGAAGCTCAGGAAAACGGACCCAAACCAGCTTAGTTTGAGTGTGGTTGTCATGAATGCTGAACTCCGGCCTCCATCCCTGAAATCTGATCACCTGGTTTCCAACCTTGATAGGTCCTCTCCTCCAAATTGATGACATATCTCTCTCCCTTTAGAAACGAAAAAGGATGAAGCCCTTCCCTAGAGGGGCCAGGTTAACCTTCCCCTTCAGATTCCATGAAACTGCCGACTCACGACGAATATCGTCCATAGAGACAAACCTAAAGTTTATCCTTCCGATCAGGGCATACGAGAAAGCTTCTCTTCATAAGCTCCTGAGGTGTCACTACCTTTCGTCAATGGTCCTGCACGAATAGGGTCTGGAAGGTCCTCCACATCAGGCAGCGCCTTCTTCGTCACCGCAGCATATGACCTGCGACCATCACCTTCTCCAGATGGACGTTCTCCCCTCCCACCTCTGTGCTGATCAGGGGTCTAACTTCCTCAACTATCTCAGGCGTAGGGCCATGTTGATCTGCAGGTTTCCAAAAATCAGTCATCAACCGTTGTTTGTGTTTATCCGGTGGCCAGCCACCGTCATGATCCAGTAAATCCATTCTAGACACCAAGCCCTCTCCATCCTCTCGCTCTCCCATATTTTCTCTGCTTGATTGACTATTTGTCAGGTTATACAAGTTAGGGATGTAAAAGAATAGTGAAAAATGGAAATTCTATCAGATAAAAAATATATGGATACAATCACATATGATCCATATTCAATTCTTATCTGATCCATTTACATATATATTTTTTAAAGCTTTGACGTGCTTAGAATAGATCCAAATTGGACCTGAATCATAGTGTTAACCCAGATCAATTTTGTATTAATGTTGGTCCACATCGTCATGCCCTTAGCCGAAATCATCGTGCCTTCAGACGATGTCAACCCAACCTTGTTCCATTTAGTCCAGGCCCCACTTTGTGCCAATCTCTATGATTTTTGTGGGGATTCGACCAAATACATGTGAGATGCGGGTCAATCTCATTTTTTGTTGACTTTGGATCTTTAAGGTTTGGATAGATTAGGGTTCAATTACGGGCCATTTCCAAAAACATGAAATTCTCTTCCGAAAGAGAGTGTAGACTTGTCCTACATCCTGAAAATCATCATTGCCGAGAGAGGGTGATAAAATTGGGTTCTACACCCCCATCCCATCCCCTTTTGATTTTACATAAATGTGCACTTATCTTATAAATGAATCCCATGCTATGATTTTCATCAATTACTTTTGTTGTTGTTCACTAGAAAAAAAATAATAATAATAAATAAATAAACTAAACTAAATTAAAATTGCACTTGGGCGGAGGTCTAGGGCTGCGGTTGTTGAGGACCGCAGCTAACGAAGCTCTATATCCACGATTTTTATAAATCGTGGCCACATATTAACATTTTCCGCAGTTCTACAAAATTGTGATTATTGATATACATATAGCTGTAGTTTTCACTGTAGCCATACACGCCCTATCACTTACCCTGGTTACATATAACTGTGGCCATATGCATATTTATTCTCACGGTTCTTTAAAACTACGGTCGTATATGAACATATAGCTGCAGTTTGCTTAAATTGTGACAATATAGTTTCAGGGCACCAATCAAAAGTGAACATGTGGATTTAAATAACGCCATGGATTTGTATAACTTTAGCTATTGGTGAAATTTTAAAAATAAAAAACACCCGCCCAAGTTTTCACTTCCCACTTTATTCCACCTCTTCTTCATTGAAAACTTTAACTAACCTAAGAACGAAGAAGAAGAAGGGAAATTGATTGGTTTGAGTGTGTGAAAGAGAGAGAGAGAGAGAGCAAGGGTTGGCTGAAGAGAGCACTAGGGTTTTGGAGGAAGTGCGTAAAGGCCGTCCACTTGATCGAGGCCGACAATCCCTTCTCCCGGATTCCTGGCAGCTGAGGAAGCAACAACCGCTGCCTACTACGGTGGAATCTGATTCTCTATTAGAGGTTGCGAGGGGTAATAACAAAAATCCTAATGCACAACCGGTGAAAGCATTCTATTCTACAATTGTGGGAGGAGGAATTCCAGTTGTTGATGACCTGCCAGATCCTATTCATGTTGGTTCTTTGACAATTGTTATTATTCTACAGGAGGCTTATGAGGAGTGTCTGGAAAAGTTTCATTTCGCTCTTATGAACAAACTTCCGATTTGTAACAATGGATGAAATATGAAAGGAGGCGAAGAATTCGTGGTCATTGAAAGGTAGGATTGGCGGCTTTGCACCAATGGGAAAAAGGCTTCTTCCTACTTCAATTTGAATTAGAGGCAGACATGGTAATGATTTGGAAGCGAATTTCTATCAAAGTAGGAAGCCAGGAGATTAGATTCCAATGGTGGAAACAGGATTTCAACGAGCATGAAAAACAAACAGTGACGAAGATGGTCTGGATCCGTTTTCCAGACTTGCCTCTTGAGTACTGGCACGATAAAGTCTAACTCACTATAGCAAAAGTCGCTGGCAGGCCTATGGCTATCGACCGAAGGACTTGTGCAGCATCCATGGGTGGCCATGCCAAGGTCATGGTTGAGTTGG
Organism: Macadamia integrifolia; assembly: GCF_013358625.1. NCBI lineage: Eukaryota > Viridiplantae > Streptophyta > Magnoliopsida > Proteales > Proteaceae > Macadamia > Macadamia integrifolia. The sequence goes on along the minus strand of NC_056568.1, from coordinate 11,574,678 downwards.
AGGTCGGTAATAAGAGGGTGGAGGAAATTCAGGTGGAACGGCAGTAGCCTGGTTTTGAGGTGCAGTTCTGGTTCTCTCAATCTATTACATATGAACATAGCTTGGGAAGATATGGTTTCTACAAAAACGATTGGCCACAACATACATTCTTGCAAAGAATTGAAAAGAGTTGATGTGCAGCCTCACACTAAGACTGGCATTCAAGGAGCGATTTTTGCAGAAGACGGTGGCACTGCTCCTTCTCAGCTTGTGGTGGTGGCGGTGAGTGGTGGGGTTGCAGTGCCAGGTCACTGATAATATCGGGACATATCTCCTTCACATACTCATCCAAGTAGTCCTTCTATCTTGGGAGTTGATGGGTGTTCTCAAAATAGGGAAGTGGATCATGGGATGGCTCTTTCCAGCAATGGTTGGATTGAGATAGTCATTCCTCTCCATCAGGAGATTGCTGACTCAGCTGAGAGAAGTGACCATATGGGGCAGGACTTGAGAGAGAATTGCAGTAAATCTAGGGCCCGTTTGATAACGTTTCAAGAAACGCGTTTCTGCTGTTTCTGTTTCCAGAAATAGCAGAAACGGAGCAAAAAGCGTTTGATAAAACTGTTTCGTTTCACTTATTTTTAGAAATAGAAATAGAAATTTTTACTTATTTATGGTTCAAGAAACGACCAAGGTGAAACAAGTTCAACTTGTTTCGCCGTTTCTGGAAACTACTTGTGGCAATTCTGAGGAGGACGCCCATACCCACTCATCTGAAGAGTGTTTTGGGTCTCCCTCTTGTAGAAGGTCGTAGCAAGAGCAAGAGCACCAAGTTACTTCCATCTCACCAATCACTCTTCATGGGGAGTGGTGATTCTACATCATGATGAAGTTGTTCGAATTGATGAGATGACTATTTGGGCAGCTCATATGGAGATACCTGAAACAGGTCTTGCAAGCTGGACAAAGCTGCAACAACTATTGAGTAGACCAGAAGGTTTGAACAGCTTGTTCTTGTTGCAAAGTGATAAATGACGGTTCTCTACTGGAATGTTAGGAGATGCAAGAAAGATGCAGCTCGCATGGCCTTGAGGAGTATCATGAGGGAGAAAAACCCTAACATTATTTGTCTTGTAGAGCCAATGGTAGGTCATCAACTTTTCCAGCTTTGTTTTTTTAATAAAATTGGCTTTGATGCGGAAGTGATTTACAATAAAAACAGGTGGATAAGGTACCAAATCTTTGGCTGATGTGGAGGAGAGGGATGCCTAAGCCTTCTATTGTGCCAAATTCTAATCACCAGCTTACTTTTAAGGTTGATTGGAAGAATAACCAAAAATTTTTATCACTTATTCATGCAAACAGCTTTAGGGTGAAAAGAAAGGAGTTGTGGGTTCAGCTTGCTTCTGTTCCGGTGATGGCTACACCATAGTTTATGGTTGGTGAGTTCAACGCCACCCTTGCATCACCTGAGAAGAGAGGCTTGTTGCCTTCAGTTTGGGATCGGCTGCTGAATTTAATGCCATTATAGATACTTTCTCTATGATTCAACTTCCATCTCAAGGTCCAAAGTTTAGTTGGTCAAATAATAGGAGAAAAGGGATTGTGCCTGCAGTTCTGGACAAGGGTCTTTGTAATGAGGCTTGGCTGAATTTCTTTCAGGAATGTGCTCAAACAGTTCTGTAGCGAGATTTCTCTGGTCATTGCCCAATTTTGGGTTATCTCTGAGATTTTCCCAAAGCTAGGTAATTGTCATTTTTGAATGCATATAGATGAACCATATTTTTTATAGGTTATTAAATATGTATGGTGGCAGAGGATATCCAGTTCAACTGCTTATGTTTTAGCCCAAAAACTCAAGAAGCTTAGGCCAGTTATACGGGTTTGGTCTAGACAGGTCTTCCCGAACTTTGAATTAGAGCTGATAAAATCCAAAGAGGCATTGGATGTGATTCAGGAGCAAATTGAAACTTCAGAAATGGATGATATCTTATTTGGGAAGGAAGTTGATGCAAAAATGGCCTATTGAATGCATCGAAGAATCATGAAAAGCTGTGGGGTGAAGAAATCTCGTATTAAATAGCTTAAACATGGAGATAGGAATTCCAAGTTCTTCCATCTCTATGCAAAGAATAGAAAGGCAAGAAAAACTATCAGAATTGTGTGAAAACATGATGGGTTAAAGATTTGCAATAAAGATGGGATAGCTGCTTACATGATTGAGTATTTTGAAACCTTCCATAAGAGCATGCCTACTAATGGTCACTAAGGCCTTTTAGATGCAATTCCTACCTTAGTAGATGAGGTTGACCATCTCAGTCTGGATATGATCTCTGGCGTAGTGGAAATCAAGAAGGCTATTTAGGACCTGGACCTAGACCTTCCATAAGAGCATGCCAACTAATGGTCATCCTTTCCATCATTGCTGGGAGGTGATGGTTGGAGACTTTATTCATGCGTTCAAAGAGTTTTTTCTCATAGGGAAAATACCTACAGGTATCAATAATAACTTTTTTGCTTTAATTCCCAAAGTTGATGGAGGTTCTACTCTTGATAAATTCTGCTCTCTCTACATGGGGAATTTTTTACGTAAAGTGAAATAAAAAATTTTAGTGAAGAGGATGTCATTTCTCTTGCCTAGACTGATATCAGAATAGCAAGGAGCATTCCATAAAGGGAAGTAACACACACAAGCATTGGTTTGGCTTTAGAAATGGCAAATGCCTATTCTCAGCTACCAGATGAGGGGGAATGGGAGTACAGATTGATATTCAAAAGGAATTTGACACCATTTCATGGGGTTTTATTATCCATGTGTTGAGGTGATTTAATTTTTCTGAAAATGGGTGAACTAGATTTATCAGATACTTTGCCTGTCAAAAAATTCAATTCACTTGAATGGAGGTCTTGTGGGGTACTTTAATGTGGAGAGAGGTCTACGACAAGGGCATCCAATGTCCCCAATTCTTTTTATTCTTACTGAAGAGGTTTTATGCAAGGGTTTGAGAAGCCTGGTTTGTGAAGGAAAAATCAAACCTCTTCGGGGCCCTAGAGGTGAGTTGATGCCAGTTCACCTCTTATTTGATGACATTTTTATTTTTATGAATGCATCTATAAAATATGTTAGAAATCTAAATGTCTTTCTAAGGAAGTATCAAGTTTTTTTGGGCAGCATATTAATCTTGAAAAAAGTAAGCTCTTTGTGGGGAAGATGATCAACTTTTCTCGAATGCGAGTTATTTCAAATGCATTGGGTATTTCTATTTGCAACTTTCCTATGAAGTACCTTGGGGTTGAAATTTCCAAAGGCATGGTAAGAACACAATTTTTATTATCTGTTATGGATAAGGTGAAAGAACATATGTCAGGTTGGAAACGGAGACCTCTCTTGATGGTTGAAAGAATCCAATTGGTGCACTCTGTGGTACTGGGTATGCCTGTCCACAGCTTGTCACTATATTGGTGGCAAAACTCTCTTATTTATCTAATGGAAAAAATGAATGAGGAACTTCATCTAGGCAAGAGATATGGATAGTCCTAAAGCTGTGACCGTTAATTGGGATCAAGTCTACAAACCTAGGGAGGAAGGTGGGTTGGAGATTCGCAGGTGTCGAGACATCAACAAGTCACTTCTTTAAGCAACTATGGAGTATTAAGAATGGTGCCTCAAGGATGAGCATGATTTTTAAGGCTAGATTTCTTAGCAATTGAAATATTAAGGAATCATATAAGTCGTCTTTTGTTTGGCCAAGCCTCGTAAAGTTTGGAATTTTGTCACTAGCAGAGAGTGATGGATTATAGGACATGGGAAGGATATTAGGCTCTGTAATGATAATTGGCCTGGAAATATTGCTGAGACTGGTGGAATAGATCCTGATATCACTAATAGCTCTTCTTTGAAGGTAGCTGATTTAATTAATAAATTAATTAAATTTTCGCTGGGAAATTCCTATTGTCTGCTTTTTCCCTCTTCAAAACTGTTTTGAAGTAGCCTGATCTATTAGATTGCCTCAACTTGACATAAAGGACAGGTGTGTTTGGAGATGTACAACTTCAGGGCCTTCTTTTCTTTTTTTTTTCTTGGGACGAGATTAGGAAGCACAACCCTAAGGTCCCCTTTCCTTAGTTTGGGGAAAATTCTTATAACCAAGACAATCAATGTTCTGGTGGCACTTGATGCATAAAAAGCTGCCCACTGGTGATGCTATTTCTCTCAAGGGTGTTCCATTAGTGTCCATGTGCAATTCATCTGAGGAGAAATTTGAGTCTTTTAATCATTTATTCATGGGTTGCATGTTTGCAGTGGTGATTTGGAAAATATTTCTTGACTACTTTGGAGTTTTATGAGTGGTGGATTAGAAAGCATAGTGTGTTAGCAATAAAGGATCCTTGGTCCATGGGCCTGATCATTATGGCAGATAATCTTTGGAAAGGAAGGAATGCTCGACATTTTGAAGGAAGGAAGCTCAACATTACTCAAGTCTTTGAAAGGATAAAACATGACTTGTGAAGACGCGTTTAAGGAGAGTGACCTAAAATTGCTTTTGATAGCAGAGTATAATTCTTACTACCAACTTTGTTCAATTGCGTTGTGTTGCTGCCAAAAACCCCGCTAGTCCAACCTACACAAACACAGACGAAGGAGGCCCGGAACTTTGTCCGGGGTTAGTCCTCCGACGCTCAAGTCAGGGTCGGCGGCACAGTTTAATAAGTGGGTAATGGCGAGGGTCTCAGAACTTACCTTCCCCTTTCTTCCGTGCCTTCTTATATAGCTCTTCGGCCTTAGGGTTTTTTCCCTTTCTTCCCTCTTAGAGTCCTACTAGAATACGTCCAACCATCTGGGAGAATATTCCCCTCATGCAGGCGACGTGACCCCGCGTGATTCTGCGGGCGTGCCTCGGTGATTGAGCGTGCTCGGGTGTGAGTGGTTCCTTGGGCCCTTCGTCTGGTGGGGGACACGTGTCCTAACAGTGACACGTGTCATTACCCCCCACCGAGAGGTTATTTTGGCTATATCAGGAGCCCCCTTACTTCCACTAGGAGCTTCTTCCTGTGGGAGTAACTATCTTCCGAGGTTGACTTGTTCCCTCGGTCCTGGCATTACCAGTGTCCAAGGCTTGGGGTCGATCGAGAGAGACCTTTGACCGCTTCAGATCGACTTTGCAGAGCCCCCT
>NC_056568.1:11517343-11567397 GCF_013358625.1 Macadamia integrifolia | reverse complement strand
GAGGCCGACTGCCTCAAGTCCGACGCCATCCTCTTCAAGTTCGGGCTTAGCCCGGGTGAGTTAGGCTAGACTTCGTCTTCTTCCTTCGAGTGTCGGTCCTTCGTACTAATACCTCTTGTGTCTTCTTGCAGTGCAAGTTACCAGAGCCGAGGCCAAGGCCGCCGCCGCCGCAAGACAGGCAAAAATTAAGGAAGCCAAGGCCCGTGACGCCCCCCAGCAGCCGAAGTCCAAAAGGAAAGAAAAGGCGGGCCCGTCCTCTGAGACCCCGAGAAAGAGGCCCAGGGTGGAGGGGTCGACTGCCGAGGCTGTCCAAGCCCTCGCCGCTCCCAGAGACGGTCTGGCTCAAGGCCCTCCGTCCGCTAATGCCTCTCGAGGCCCGAAGGTCCCGTCGTCGAGGGCCGAGGTGGGGTTCATCCCAGAGTGGTCGGTGAAGGAAGACGACTCTCTGACCGTCGGACGGGTTGCCAGAGAGTTAGTGACGAAGGGAAGTCTCCCCCGAGACGCCACAGAAGCCCAGAAGCAAGGGACGGCGGCGCTGCTCACCTCGGCGTGCATCTTCATGGCAGGGGTAAGCCTCGGTCCTCTTTAACCTTCGGTCTTCCTGCCTCTTTTCTACTTGTGCTATATATGTATATATTTTTTACTCTAACCTTCGGTGCTTTGTGCAGGCTCAGAACCAGATGGGTCAGCTGGTCCTCCGAGCCGAGGCCATGAGTCGGGAGCTCGAAGCCAGCGAGAGGGAGAAGGTCTCCCTAGACAACGAGCGCTCCATCCTCCTCGAGAAGGTGGAGCACCTGGAGTGTGAGCTAGCCCTCGAGCGCCGAGAGTGCGAACGGAAGCTCTCGGAGCTGAAGTCGCAAATGAGGGCACGCCTTCTGGAAGCCGAAGCCCGAGGGGTCGAGAAGTATCGAGTCTCCGAGGCCTTCAAGGAGGAGATCACGAACGCCATCGCCCCAGGGTACACCATGGGTGCTACCGAGGTCCGAGACTGGGTCCTCGGGCACTACCCTGGGGTTTCCTTTGCAGACAGCGGCCTCGTCTTTGAGGACGACGATGTGGAGGCGGTGCCATCGGCCACCCAGGTTGCCGACGCCGACGGTGGAGGCGGCAGCGAGGAAGGTGAGATCCAGCCGCAAAGGGAAGTCCCTCCGACCCCTGGTCGTGGGGGTTCGGACCAGGAGGCACTCCCCGCCGAAGACGAGGCCGTGAACCCGACAGATGCTCCTTAAGGTGGCCTCGGCTCTCAGCGCAGCCTACCCCCTTGCCATGTAACTAGCCTTCGGGCTTTTTTGTAGTCTTTCGCCTTCGGGCTTCATATGTAACTAGCCTTCGGGCTCTAGTGTAATCTTTTGCCTTCGGGCTTCATATGTAACTAGCCTTCGGGCTTTTATGAATGCGATATCTTTCTTCATTTGTTCATTTGATCTTTGATTCATAAATAATTGCAAAGGGCCGAAACCCTAGTTGTCCATAGGCGCATGGCCCCGAGACTTGGCCGAGGGTCGACCTGTTAGCAAGTCAGACGAAGGCCGACCCTGTAATCACTGGCAATATTTTACAAGTGTTTTCCCTCTCGGCTCCAGCCGAAGGGTTTGTCAATCGCATGAATCAGGACCTTGGCCGAAGGTGGTCCATTCGATGGTAACCACCAACCAGTTGTGTACCCTCGGCTATGGCCGAAGGTGGTCCATTCGATGGCAACCACCTACCAGTTGTGTACCCTCGGCTCTGGCCGAAGGGTTCACCGAAGGTCGACCGCCCAACAATCAGGATCACCGAATCACCGAAGATACCCTCGGCTGCAGCCGAAGGGTCTGTTAGATGGTACCCCTTCGGTCAGGTCTGTTCGGCTATGGCCGAACTCCAAGCCGAAGGGGTGATTGAGCCTCCAAGATGTGGACCTTCAGTCATCCGTTCCTCAAAGTTAGAGGTAATCAGCCTGGAGGATCCTCAGTTGCCGTAAACCAGCTCTCGTATTATTCATGAATTAAATCTTTCGGATTTCAAGATGAATTACAATTTAAAAGGTTCAGAAGAGCAATAATTGCAAAGAACTACAGACGGAAAAAAACTAACAGAGCCACTTTACTACTGGTGGAATTTTCTTAGATTATCTGAGTTCCACGATCGGGGTACCCTTACTCCCCCCGTAGTCTCTAGGTGGTAGGACCCTAGTCGTATTACCCTCGAGACTCTGTAGGGGCCTTCCCAGCTTGGGTCTAGCTTCCCTTGATGCCTTGGGTCCGACACTTCCGCCCTTCTGAGGACAAGGTCGCCCTGCCTAAACTCGTTCTTCCGGACTTTGGTGTTGTAGTGCCTGGCGATCCTCCGTTGGTAGGCGGCCATCCTTTCCTGTGAAGCTTCTCTGGTTTCTGTCAAGAGGTCCAAATTTGCCCGGAGTCCATTGTCATTTTCGTCTTCGTTGTAGTACCGAATCCGATGTGTAATAGCCCCTATCTCCACTGGGAGTACAGCTTCAGTGCCGTATGTTAACATGAAGGGTGTTTCTCCGGTAGCTAACCTCTCAGTGGTGCGGTAGGCCCAGAGAATGTGGTGCAACTCGTCTGCCCATAGTCCTTTGGCATTATCTAGCCTCTTTTTTATCCCTTGGAGTAACGTACGGTTGGTTACTTCTGTTTGTCCATTGGTCGAGGGATACCCGACGGAGGTTTTCCTGTGATTGATGCCGAGGGCTTCACAGAAATGCGTCGAAGGTTGGATTGGCAAACTGAGTGCCATTATCCGTAACCACGACCTGGGGGATTCCGAATCTGTATACCACCGCTCTCTGGAAGAAGTCCCTTATGTTCTTCTCTGTTATCGTTGCTAGGGCTTCGGCTTCTGCCCATTTCGTGAAGTAGTCGACTGCCACCACCACAAACTTCCTTTGTCTCGTGGCCAAGGGGAACGGGCCTAGGATGTCCATCCCCCACATGGCGAACGGTACTGGGCTAGATAAGGGCGACAGCTCGGTAGAATGTAGCCTAGGCACGGGGGTGAACATCTGGCACTTGACGCATTTCCTGACCAGTGCTTCCGCGTCCTTCCTCATTGTCGGCCAGTACAGGCCCTGCCTTAGCACTTTGTGAGCCAGGGCCCGAGCCCCAAGGTGTTGGCCACATATTCCTTCATGCACTTCCCGGAGCGCGTACTCGCCGTCGGACGAATCCAGGCACTTGAGGTACGGTGAGGTAAACCCTATCTTGTACAGCGTGTCATCCTTCAGAAAAAAGCGTGCCGACCTCATTCTTACTTTTCTTGCTTCGTCCCTGTTCTCTGGGAGCTTCCCCTCCTTGAGGTATTCTATTATGGCGTCCATCCAGCCTCGGCCGTTTTCACCTACGGGTAACACCTCGTGGGGTTTCTCGATGCTTGGCCGTGGTAGTACTTCGAAATACACCGTTCGCCCAAGTTCCGCGGAGTCGGAAGTGGCCAGCTGCGACAGCGCGTCTGCGCTAGCATTCTCTTCTCGTGACACTTGCTTTACCTCAAATTCCTTGAAAACCGCTGACCTTTCTCGCACCGTGTTCAAGTACTCGGCCATCCTCTGCTCTTTGGCCTCGTATTCGCCATTCACTTGTCGCACGACGAGTTGGGAGTCGCTATTTACTACTAGTTCCTTCACCATCAAAGCCCGAGCCAGATTAATTCCGACTATTATCGCTTCGTACTCCGCTTCGTTGTTGGAGGCGTCGAAGTCGAACCGTAGGGCGCACTCTACTTTGAAGCCTTCGGGGCTTACCAGCACAATCCCAGTGCCACTCCCATCGCTGTTGGAGGCCCCATCCACATACAGCGTCCAAGTCTCATCCGCTCGTCCCTCGGGAGATTCCTGCGGGTCATCGGGAATCGTCGTCTCCGCTATGAAGTCTGCGAGGGACTGTGCTTTAATTGCGGTCCTCGGCTTGTACTGGATGTCGAACTCTCCTAGCTCTATGGCCTAATTTACTAGACGACCGGACATATCTGGCCGTTGCAATATTTTCTTCAGAGGCTGGTCAGTGAGTACGCATACCGTATGTGACTGAAAATATGGCCTCAGCTTCCTTGCCGCCGTCACGAGGGCGTACGCCACTTTTTCCGCCTTTCGGTATCTTGTCTCGGCATCTAAAAGGGTTCGGCTGACGTAGTATATTGGCCGTTGTTGCTTTCCTTCCTCTTTCGTCAGTACAACTGCAGGACATCTCCGGTGTTCGGCTTTGTCAGCAGTGGGGGTGCGGCCAAGTACTCCTTCAATTGCTCGAAAGATCTTTCGCACTCCTCCGTCCACTCGAACCTTTTAGCCCCTTTCAGCGCCTTGAAGAAAGGAAGGCATCTATCAGCAGACCGGGACATAAATCTTCCTAGGGCAGCTACCCGACCCGTCAGCTCCTGGACTTGCTTTACGTTCTGGGGTGACCTCATGTCCCGAATGGCTTGTATTTTAACTGGGTTGGCTTCGATTCCTCTCTCTGAAACGATGAAGCCGAGGAACTTCCCCGAGGCTACTCCGAAGGCACATTTTGCTGGATTCAGCTTCATGCCGTACCGTCGTAGCACTTGGAACGCCTCTTCCAAGTCTTGGATGTGCCTTTCTGCCTTCAGGCTTTTCACGAGCATGTCATCCACGTACACTTCCATGGTCTTGCCGATTAGCCCTTTAAAAACTTTGTTCACCAACCTCTGGTAGGTGGCCCCCGCGTTCTTCAGTCCGAAAGGCATGACCTCATAGCAGTACAACCCTCCCTCAGTTATGAAGGACGTTTTCGGGACATCAGCCTCGGCCATTTTGATTTGGTTGTACCCCGAGTATGCATCCATGAAACTCAGCGTCTCGTATCCCGCCGTCGCGTCGATGAGCAGGTCTATCTTTGGCAGGGGGTATGCATCCTTGGGGCAGGCCTTATTCAGGTCAGTGAAGTCGATGCAGATCCTCCACTTCCCGTTTGCCTTCGGGACCATCACCACGTTAGATATCCACTCCGGGTACTGGATCTCTCGGATGAACCGGGCCTTCAGTAACTTTTCCACTTCCTCGTTTATCTTCTTCTGTCTTTCTGGGGCGAACGTCCTTTTCCTCTGCTGCACCGGCTTCTTCATGGGGCTAACGTTCAGGTGATGTTCTATTACTTCTCGGTCGATCCCGGGCATATCCGATGCCGACCAAGCGAATACGTCAGCGTTGCTCCGCAGGAATGAGACGAGTCTTTCTTGTTGCGGCCCTCGCATGGTAGCCCCAATCTGGAATTGCCGGGTGTCGTCTCCCTCTTCAGCTTCAACTTGCACCAAATCTTCGGCCGGCTCTTCCCGTTGATAGCTGACATCATCACGTAGATCCTCTATTGGGAGCGTCTCACCCGCCTTTTCTTTTCCCCAGAGGGTAGTGGCGTAACATCTTCGGGACGTCTCCTGATCACCCCGACACTCCCCGACGCCATTCTTAGTTGGGAACTTCATTTTGAGATGGGGGGTGGAGACGATGGCCTTTAACAGATTCAACCCGACTCTTCCTAGTATGGCATTATACGCTGATGTAATGCTCACTACCAGGAAGTTGATCATCACCGTCGCCTGGCGATCTCCGGTGCCAGCTCGAACCGGCAGCTCTATCGACCCTTCCACCTTCACCGGGGTGCCAGAGAATCCTTGCAGCGGGTGTTCGACCTTTTTTAACTTTCCTTCGTCGAGCCCCATCTTCCGGAAAGCTTCGAGGAACAGGATATCAGCTGAGCTGCCGTTGTCCACTAAGATCCTCTTTACTTTGCAATCTCCTATAGTCATGGCGATGACCAAGGCATCGTCATGCGGGGTCTGTACCCCTTCCAGATCATCGTCTGAAAAGGAGATGACCGTCCCCGTCTTTGCCTTCTTGTTCGACCATTCTGCCACATGTACGCTCCTCGCGTAGGCCTTCGCCTTCCTGGCAGAGACCGAACTCTCTCCGGCGGCCGGGCCTCCACAGATGGTTGCTATAACTCTTGTTGGGCTCTTGTTCTCCTCTCGAGGCCGGCGTCCATCTTCCTCTGGTGTCTGGTTCCTCCGCTGTTCTTGATTTCTTCTGCGGGCGAGACCCCCTCTTTCATACCGACCTCCACCATCTCTCCGACGGTTATCTCTCCGGCCAGTGCCTTCTGGAGCCAGCTCTTTCTCCCGGTCTACAAATCTGCCTAAGTATCCCCTTCTGATCATTCCTTCTATCTCCCCCTTGAGATGCCAACAGTCCTCGGTGTCATGGCCGTGGTCTCTGTGGAAGTGGCAGTATCTATCCACATTGCGTCTTTCGGGATGTCGCCCCATCTTTCCTGGCCACTTCATGGCCCTGGCATCTGGAGAATCTTTTATCTGCATTAACACCTCTGTTCGTCTTCGGTTCAGGGGTGCATACCTCTCAAACTTCCTCGGTGGACTGGGGGCCCGACTGCGCTCGGACTTTCGTCTTTTTCCTTCTTCGATGGGTTTATCATCAACCCTTAAGGGTCTCTTCCTCGCCGCCTTCCTTTCGACTTCTTCATCTGCCTGGAGGGTTTCCTCCATTTGGATATACTTATCGCATCGCGCCCTCAGCTCGGTCAGATCTCTAGGCGTATGCTTCGCCAGGGACCTCTTCAATTCCTTGTCCTTGACGCCACCTAGCAGGGCCGTGAACTCCTCCTTCGGATCAAGGCCCCTGATCGTGATCTTTTCTTGTTGGAATCGCTTCATGTAATTCCGCAACGATTCCCCTTCTTGCTGTTTGACGTTGGTTAGGTTCAACGTAGTCTTTTGGAGGGGCTGGCTACTAGAGAACCCCTTCACAAAGAAGTAGCTCAGGTCGCTGAAGCTGTGGATCGACTTCGTCGGTAGTCGGTTATACCACAGCCTCGCCGCCCCCCTGAACGTCAATGGGAGGGCCCGACACATAATATTTTCCGAGACGCGATGAAATTGCATGGCGACCTTAAAGCCTTCCAAGTGATCGACGGGGTCCCCCGACCCGTCATAGGTATCGTACTTAGGCAGGCGAAAACCGACCGGGAGCGGGTCCCTCATGACCTCGTCAGCTAAGGCCGTATCATTGGTGAGGTCGGGCTCGCGGTTCCCAGTCTGGTTTTCTGCCACCTTTCTGATCTCGTCCTTCAGGTCTAAGATCATCCTCTTTAATCCCGAGTCCTCGGACCTCTGTTTGTCTCCTTGGTGCTGATCCCCATGCGGGTCTCTGGCGGCGCGTCGCGTCCTACTTCGGGGCGCGGGACTCTCCCTTGCTCGGTTTCGGGGATCGCGGCCGGCCCTCGTCGATCCCGTACTGCTTCGATCTTCTTCTCGAGCCCTCTCGAACTGGACGTGAGTCCCCGGGGGTGCTCCGCCGGTCTTATGGGAGACAGCTTTGGAGACCTCCCTCATAGTCTCTGCCATCCGGTTATATTTATTCTGGAGGTCTTCGAACTGCTGGCTTGTCACGTACTCCTGGGCCGCGGGAGGCTGATGGTCGCTGCCTTCCCGTACTGAATATTCAGCCGACCGCTGGCATCTGACGGACACTTCCCGGTCATCATGACCCCTTTCCCGTCCAGTCTCGGCCGAGGGAGGAAGCTCCCCTGAAGGTTCTTCCCCCATGTCTACGTTGGACGTCGCTCTCGTCCTTCTTCGGTTGTAGGTTCTCCCCACCATTACCGTCGTTCCCACAGACGGCGCCAATCTGTTGCTGCCAAAAACCCCGCTGGTCCAACCTACACAAACACAGACGACGGAGGCCCAGAACTTTGTCTGGGGTTAATCCTCCGACGCTCAAATCAGGGTCGGCGGCACAGTTTAATAAGTGGGTAATGGCGAGAGTCTCAGAACTTACCTTCCCCTTTCTTCCGTGCCTTCTTATATAGCTCTTCAGCCTTAGGGTTTTTTCCCTTTCTTCCCTCTTAGAGTCCTACTAGAATACGTCCAACCTTCTGGGAGAATATTCCCCTCATGCAGACGACGTGACCCCGCGTGATTCTGCGGGCGTGCCTCGGTGATTGAGCGTGCTCGGGTGTGAGTGGTTCCTTGGGCCCTTCGTCTGGTGGGGGACACGTGTCCTAACAGTGACACGTGTCATTACCCCCCACCGAGAGGTTATTTTGGCTATATCAGATGGTTTCTTTTATTTATTTAATTTTTTTTAATGGTGTTTTGGACCATTTTATTTTCACTCTTTACCAGTGGTTTGATATGGATTGGATCAGTATCAGGAAACAATCTTGGTCGATGCCGATTTGATCCAGATGAATCCTGAGTCTCTAACCATGGTTTGAGGTTTCTATTGAATGGGTTTGAATTAATTGAATTAGATCAACAATGTAACCTAGTAAATAGTTGGGGAGTATAATTCCATTTTAATGAAAAAGGGAAAACAATAGTATACTTGACAATTAGAAGACAACATGAAATGATATAGTATGACGTTTAATTGGTATTACGGGAACTTTAATAGAAGGCCAAATATAACATACAACATGTAGCAATACGCAATTAGGTAATCGATGTATTCATTTAGGGAGTATAACCTTATTTGAATTATAAAACAAAAAAGGCATACTCGATGCACGAGACTCTCACATGTGCGAGGTTCAGGATGACTATAACTACATAATCTTACCCCGAGAATGTCGATCGATGGACTATTAATATAACCTTATTTGAATGAAAATGGAAAAAACTCTTACATAATATCCAATGGTAATATGTTATTTTTTTAAATCATTATAAAAACTTATCATGATTTGACTTTGTGATAAATCATAAACTAGGTTAATAGTTGGGGAGCTTGAATAAGTGAATAAACTATAAGGCAACTTTAAGGTGATTGATACAAAATTTCCCTTCCAAAAAACGGAGATAGGGCCATCCCAAGTATAACAAAGTGTTGAGGTTTTATCTTAAAATCCCATTTTCAGTAAGTAGTTATTTATCTCATTTATAAGGGAAAAATATATATATTGGAGATGGTTCAAAAAATGTAACATCTTGGGGTGAAATAGGGTCGGGTTTCTTAAAATCTTAATCCAACACTAGGTTCTCAAAACTCAACCCAGGCCCAACCAAATCCTACTGAGTTCACGCTTAGGCCCAACCCTATCGGGCTTAGGGTTGGGCAGGTTGACCTTGACTCGTCCTACCTTTTTTTTCTCCTACAAAGGGTCACAAATGTGCCCAACCTTGTCCACTTCTAATCCATAAATTGCAACAAACAAGGTTATTGAATTGGATATAAGATTGGCCTTTTAATTGTTTAACATCACCACATATCCCATCAATTGGACATGCAAAATTTTAGCCAAATTCTCCATAATTGCTTCCATATCTAAAGTTCATATCAATACATGATGGGAGACACAAAGACAACATACGTAAAGAAAATGTGAAAAATAGTTTGACATTTGATCGTCTTAACTCAATAAGTAAGAGTATGTGGTTTGTGTAACAAATGACGTGGGTTGAAGTCATACTTACAGCTCGTGTAATGCTTGTGTAACACATTATGTGACTTGTGTAACACATGATGTGGGTATAGGGGTAGGGGAACACTATTACTTAACACAATGATAGATCACAATTGAAATTGGGCCAAATTGGGCCAAGCCGGGTTGGGTCGGCAAGGTCGGTTTGACCCTCATAACTGGGTTAGACAGGGTTCGGGCTCGTGGCAAGTTCGGGCCATCAGGACAAAACTTACACTCTTAGACTAGCATCATTGTACTAATGCGAAACCCAATGGACATGCACATAGAAGCATCAATAGGGATGACATTTTCACCTTCTGTGATGGAGCAGCCCGACTAAAGAGGATCTAAATCTCATAGTATGTTACTATTGATTCCAATACGAATAGGTGAGAATTGGCCTGAATCAACCATAAACTGACTTAAAATTTGTTGATATGACATACTATCTTGATTGGATCGGCCGTGATTGATTCATATCTAAATCGGCCGAACTGTACCCTGTTCCTTGAGCAATGGGTTAGGCAGATTTCAGATACGCTATGTTAAGGGGTTGGGCTAATGGTCGTGGGTTATGAGTTCCTATGGCTTAAAGTTCATATCAATACATGATAGGAGACACAAATACAACATACGTAAAGAAAATGTGAGAAATAGTTTGCCATTTGGTCGTCTTAACTCAATAAGTAAGAGTATGTGGTTTGTGTAACAAATGACGTGGGTTGAAGTCATACTTACAGTTTGTGTAAAGCTTGTGTAACACATTATGTGACTCGTGTAACACATGATGTGGGTATAGGGGTAGGGGAACACTATCACTTAACACAATGATAGATCACAATTAAAATTGGGCCGAATTGGGCCAAGCCAGGCTGGGCCTAGATCTCCACCCAGGCCCAATCCAACTAGGGTTGGGTCGGCAAGGCCGGGCTGACCCTCATAACTGGGTTAGACAGGGTTCGGGCTCGTGGCAAGTTCAGGCCATCAGGACGAAACTTACACTCTTAGACTAGCATCAATGTACTAATGCGAAACCCAATGGACATGCACATAGAAGCATCAATAGGGATGACATTTTCACCTTCTGTGATGGAGCAACCCGACTAAAGAGGATCTAAATCTCATAATATGTTATTATTGATTCCAATACGAATAGGTGAGAATTGGCTTGAATCAACCATAAACTGACTTAAAATTTGCTGATATGACATACTATCTTGATTGGATCGGCCGTGATTGATTCATATATAAATCGGCCGATCTGTACCCCGTTCCTTGAGCAATGGGTTAGACAGATTTGAGATACGCTATGTTAAGGGGTTGGGCTAATGGTCGTGGGTTATGAGTTCCTATGGCTTAAGGTTTTATACACGGTTGTTGGGGAGATATGGGATGTGTTATTAGTTATTACAAATCTATTTTCATTCTCAACCAACAGTTGAAAGGCTTGAAAAAAAAAAAAAGTTGAAAGGAATGGCCATGTACATATACGGTTGTGCATAATTGATTTTTTTAAAATATTTATGTGTGTGTCTAAATGATTGCTCTGTAGCTGTAATTGATGTATATGTGTAGTTAGAACTTTGAACTTGTAACATCTTTATTTGATTGCCGTTCGTTCTCTCTCTCTCTCTCTCTCTTTGTTTGTTATTATTATTATTTTTTAAATATCAAATTTAGAATTAAAAAGGACTTTCAAAATAATTTGAAAGTAATTTATTATTATACATTTTTAAAAGGATGTCATTATCTTTCACAATGTTTTTTTAGTATATATTTGGAATGACAAAGGTTTATGATTAAACTCAAGGGAGTAGCACAGTTGGTGAGCAATGAACTTGGTACAAGCCATAAATTCGATACGTTTACTAGATTGACTCAACCTGACCTACTAGCCTGACCATTTTATACGGTGTATATATATATATATATCTTTTTTTAAGGGGTAGAATAAGGTATATATTGTTTTTTTTTCTTAAATCAAATTTTGAATGTAATTAAGTGCAAAGTCTTTTTATAAATTGTTGATGATTTAATAAATAAATCGAAACTTTTAAAATATAAGACAATTAAATCTCGTTTAAGGCCTTAATGGTGTATTACCCCGTTTAAGGTCCGACTAAGACTCAATTAATCAAATTAGTAGAAGTTCGATTAAAGCATGAAACCCATATGAACCTGACCTAACCCAACTAATTTATTCTATAGATAGTTCAAAATGTGAGTCAAGAGGCCCAATTAGGCCCAATCGAGCCCGACCGATTGATACCCTTTATTTGCATAGACTAATGGCCTCCTTCACCACCTTATATTAATCACTTATACTGGCTTTCTCCCCAAATTTATGTTATATTTGAAAGAAAATAAAAGAGAAAAAAAAGGAATTTAAAGAAAAAGATAACCATGTAAACAATTATTATGTAATTATGATTTTTATCTCATTATATCTTAAATATACATATTTTTTTTTTATTCTTAAAAGTCAAGAAAAAAAAAAAGAAAAAAGAAAAGAGAAGGAAAACTATAACAGATATAATAAGACAAAATTTTGATGCGTCTATCTCTCTTTAAATTCAAAATTCTTTTTTGAATTGTTTCCTTTTATTGGATTCCAAACATAGCCAACGAGGGTTTGTTTTGGAAAGCCTCTAACAGAGTTGACGATGTTTAATTTCAGATTAGAAAAAGGGAGCCGGTTACATGGCCGGGCCGGACGTGAGAGCGGTTGCTTAACGACGTGTTCTTCACAGCTGGAGAACACTGTCCACCCCTTACGTGGACTTCAAACCCTGACGACTCGCTTCTTTCCAAAAAAGCAAAAAAATAAAAAACGAGTAACTACTAACGTCTAACGACTAAGACAGTCCAATCCGATACGATACAGAGACAAACATCAAAGTATCTCTCCAGTCTGCTGGAGGTGGACCCACTCTCCACTGCTACGATTCCATTTAACTGTACTTCAAAGTGATTAGAGAGAATATACGCTGTAATTATTATGTCTTATATGGGCCAAAGCGTAACAATGTCTACTGTTTTGACTTCGTGTTTGAAACATCTCTCTTTCCCATCATTACTGTCTGTCTCTCTTTACCTTCCAATCCGCCGTGTCTTACTCCCGGCCATTGTCTTTTCCTCTGGAAACCAGCTGCTCATCTCAAACCCTTGATTTGCAGAAACTTTGACCTAGAATTCTCTGGTTCCTCAGCTCAGAAAGCGCTCGAAATGCCGTCATGATCAATTCTATTGTTTATTTTCAGTAGATCTTCGACAATTCGATCGCTTCTCAGAGCTTACCATCATCTTTGATCGTTTTACATTTCTGAAACTCCCGGATTCTGTCCATTTTATCCAGAGGTTTATGATGTAATAAGAGATCGAGGATCTACACGAGCAATGCTATGGTTAATCACTGCCGGAGTCACTTCAATTCGTTCTTCTTTCACTTGAGCATTCGGCTCCACGCATTTTCGAGTGTTTTCCCTAAAACTTGCATTTCCTGGAGTTCTTCGCGATCGAAATGAGCGGAGAGAGGGTTAATACCTGTTGGGTGCCCTCTATCTTCATTCTCATTGTCATTCTTTTGAGTTTTTCGCTGTGCGTTCGGTGCCAAGATGTTGGAGATTATAATGAAGCGGATAATCCTGCGGTCCTTCCACTTCTCACGAACCTCGTATACAGTCGTTTCTCCAATCTCACGGTTATATTTAGCGGGGAGATCAAGCAACAGTTGGGATTCTGCATAAAGGATCCGTGCGTTACTCGAACCCCCACACCCCCTTTAATTAAGAAAAAAAAAGAAAAAGGAGCTTAGTTCATTCATCAATGTTCTTTTCTATTCATTGCTGGCGTATTTGTGTCCCAGAGTTTGAGTGTGTTTAGCTGTTGATCAGGCAAGTGGATTTGAATGGGGCGTTCAATTTCTCTTCGAATACGGGATTCTTGTCTAATTGCCTCAAGACAACAAAAGGTAGAAGCCTCTCCGTTTGCTAAGATTTATTTATTTTAAATTTTAAATATTGGGTCAATTCTTGATTTATTTACCTTATATATTGATTTGATTTCATTTTTGTTCATTAACACATTGTGAAACATGCAATGTCCTCTTTCCTTTTTGGTTAGCAAACAAGAAAGAGTACTTTATTAAATCTATGGCAAAGGCCGTACAGTTACGTCGTGTCACTTCTACATTAATCACTACTCTCGAAACAAAGCCCGAAAACCAACTTTGACATCTTCTTTAAATGTCCCATTGTATTCAGTTCTAATCATAACTCAAGCTAATCTACGAGGCAGCTCCATTTCAAGAATTTTCTGCATCCCTTCCCAAACTGAATATTGCCTGTCAAGTTCCTTAATAAAGCCGCCAAATCCCAGTTGCTGTCAATCTGCCCAATCACTCTGTCAAAGGCCACATAAGCTTACTGCATAATCACTTCGGATACTCCAATTTCAAATTCTACAGAGTCAACAGTGATTCCTTCGCATGACTACTCACATGGGCTCGGCATGAGAGATTACTGTGTTCAGGAGCATTCATGGTTTCGGTGCTTATGATGGGTGGGGAATTGAGTATAGTCTCACTCCCTCGCCATGAGAAAGCCATCTCTGTCCTCACTTGTATGGAAAGTGCTAGCATTTGAACGCGTCTCTTACCCTTTATTTTCTGTTCCTAGCAGCTAGTTCAGAGAAGAATTCTTAAGCATTACTTGCTACTCGTTTATTAACCTATTTGCTGCCTCTGATTCCACACTGTACTCTTGCCTTCGTCTCTGAATCTCTTCTTCTGACAGCATCTAAGGTGGTTTCAAGATTTCAGCCTCTTTCTTGTTGTCTTTGTTATTTAGTTGCTTCTTTGAAGAGGCTTCATCAGCTCCGCCAACTCTGCTCCTTACTGATTCTCTTCCAAGTGTTCCTCTCTGTGATTTCTTAACAATTTAATTGAATATAGTTCACAAGGGTGAATGTTGTACCACCAATGGAATTAAACTCTACTTCTATTTGATCCAGTCCAGTTATTATCTGCCTCTTGTATTCTTGTGTATTTTCCTGGGGTTGGTTGATTCTGGCTTTGTTTTTGTCTGTACCCTTCCTTCACTCTAGCTATTGGATTCTGTGATTTATGTTATACTTCCAACACCCAACCTTTCTTCTTCCTTGCTTTCCTACTTATTCCTTCCTTCTTCTACCCTTCTCTGTGTGTTCTCCCTCTAAAACCCTAGTTGTCTTCTCTTCTGAAGTGATTATAGTTATGAGATATTATGAGTCACTGAAATTTCAAGACTCTCCACAACCATCTCAATTTCTTTATTATCAGCACTTCTTACTTGCGTGTCCTGAACCGATGAATCCGAACTCTGGCTCTTCATGGCCTTCTTGTTCTATTTGGGCATGAAGACTCGCCAACTTACTCCTCAGATATCATTTTGTCAATCCCATTCTATAATGGTTTGGAGTTCAAAAATTGAATCTAACTTAATTTGAATTTGAGTTTCCCAGAATGAGTTCATGCAACAATTAGTCGATTTGTCTAACGAGCCTCCAATTAAAAGGTATAACATTTTTTTCATTCATCTATGATTCCCTCTATTAGTAAATCTGCATTTCCCTCTACTCCTCCACCCACCACCTCTAGGCTTTCCTCTCTACACCCTATGTTTGCTTCTCTCACCATCTGAGCTTCTGTGTTTCTGTGCCATCAATCCTCCATATGTTTGTGAGATGAACCATTGATGTGTTCTTGTGCTCTCTGATTTTCCTCTCTTGTTCATTCCCTTCTAGTCTTCATTGCATGGTTTCCTCAGCATTCCTGTTATCTGAAATATCTTTCCATCTCTGCATTATTGAGATTGTGTTGATTCTCTACCAGCAACCCTCTATTTCTACCCCTGAACATTGCTATTGTTGGTGTACGATGTCTTGTATTTCGTCACATTTTAACCTAGAGAGTACTGGTGCAGCGCCTCGATAGGCAGGACAGTGGTCCCGCTAGCCGGTTAGTGGGCTGTGGGGGTTGCAAGGGGGCAGGAGGCCCCCTTGCATAGCAGGGGTGTAGGAGGCGCAACCCTCCGCTCGAATTTTTTATTTGAGGGCAATTGTGAACTTTTCGGATTAGGGTTTTTTCGCTATATATTTGTAGCTAGGGTTTCTTTCTCCGCAATGTAAGCAATATTGAGAGGTGTGAGGGACGAGCGCTATAACCCTATTCTCCATTAATAATGAAGCAGGATCTCATCTCATCGGGGACGTAGGCAATCTTGCCGAACCTTGTAAATTTGTGTGCATTGCTTGTTCTTGTTTTTCCGTTATCTTCTGCATCGTTTTAGGGTTGCGTTTCTACAAATTGGTATCAGAGCTCTCGGTTTCCGTTTTCTAGGGTGTACTATCACGATGACAGTGAAGAAATCGAATGTCAAGTATGATATCAAGCGGTTCAATGGGAAGAACAATTTCACACTCTGGCGTCAAAGGATGAAGGATCTTCTGATACAACAGGGTTTGGCGAAAACGTTAGTGGGAAAGTCGAAGAAACCTACAAATATTACTGACGAAGATTGGGAAGAGATGGAGGAAAAGATGGTAAGTGCTATTCGATTGAATCTTTCTGATGATGCCCTACAATATATTGTGGATATCGAATATGCACCGCAGTTATGGGCAAAACTTGAAAGCATCTACATGACGAAATCCTTAAGGAACAAGTTGTTCGTGAAGAAGCAATTGTATTCTCTACAGATAGAGGAAGGTATGGATCTATTAGAGTATCTTAACATGTTCAATCAGATCGTAAGTAAACTTTCAAATCTAGAGGTTAAGATCGAGGATGAAGACAAAGCGTTACTGTTGCTGTCGTTGCTCCCAGAATCATATGATCACCTGGTAACGACTCTCTTGTACGGGAAGGAGACCCTTGAGATGGATGAAGTCGCGGCTCCACTCATGTCCAATGATACAAAGAAGAAGGCTAGTAGTAAGAAATCTCAAGGAGAAGGTCTTTTCGGAGGTGATAAGGAGCAGGATAGAGGGAGATCAAATCAGAAGGGATGTGGGAAGAGTCGATCGAAATCAAAAGGGGCAAAGACAAAGGTCTCTTGTTACTATTACAAGAAGGAAGGTCATCTGAAGAGAGAGAGTTTGAAGAGGAAGGCGGACTTAAAGAAGAAAGGTATAGATAAGGTATCTGAGGAAGCTAGCGTGGCTGACGGTTCAGATGGAGATGATGGAGATGTATTCTCTATATCATCAGGTAAGAATTAACCTTCTGATTATTGGATTTTAGATTCTGGATGTTCATATCATATGTGTCCACATAAGGATTGGTTTGATACATATCAACTATATAATGGTGGGTCTGTCCTAATGGGGAATGATGTTGTAATGGGGAATGATGTTGTAATGGGGAATGATGTTGTATGCAAGACCATTGGGATAGGCACTATCAAAATCAAGATGTTTGATGGGATAGTAAGAACTTTAGCAGATGTGAGACACATACCAGAATTAAGGAAAAACTTAGTATCTTTGGGGGCACTTGACACAAATGGCTGCAAGTACATAGCAGAAGGTGGAGTTTTCAAAGTTATTAAGGGTGTCATGGTTGTTATGAAAGGATAGCTAACTGAAAACATATACAGACTCATAGGGAGCACAGTTACAGATGGAGCATCTGTGACTACAGATGTAGGATCTGATATAAATGATACCTATCTGTGGCATATGCGGTTAGGGCATATGGGAGAAAGAGAATTGATGGAGCTTTATAAAAGGAAACTGTTAAAGGGAGTGAAAACTTGTAAACTGAACTTCTGCAAGTATTGTGTGTTCGAGAAACAATGCAAGATTAGTTTCAAAACTGCAAAATATAACAGTAAAGGGGTGCTTGATTATGTACACAACGATATATGGGGTCTTTCAACAACAAAATCTAAAGGTGGGGCAAAATACTTCGTGACCTTTGTTAATGATTGCTCAAGGAAAGTTTGGATCTACTTCATGAAGCATAAAAGTAAGGTGTTCACTAAATTTAAGGAATGGAAGGCTAGGGTAGAAAGGAAGACAGGAAAGAAAATTAAGTACTTGAGAATAGATAATGGAGGGGAGTACATGTACAAGTCGTTTCTAGAATTGTGCAAAGCTAAAGGGATTACACGTCACTTCACGGTTCCAAAGAAATCACAGCAAAATGGTGTAGCTGAAAGGATGAACAGAACATTTCTAGAAAGAGCTCGGAGTATGAGGCTGAATGCAGGGTTGAGCAAGAGATTTTGGGCAGAAGCAGTGAATATGGCATGTTTCCTCATCAACAGGTCTCCATCAAAGGCGATTGTTTGTAAAATTCCCGAAGAGGTATGGATAGGAAAACCAGTAGATTATTTTATTTTAAAAATATTTGGTTGTCCAACCTATGCACATGTTGA
This sequence comes from Macadamia integrifolia, assembly GCF_013358625.1. Taxonomy (NCBI): domain Eukaryota; kingdom Viridiplantae; phylum Streptophyta; class Magnoliopsida; order Proteales; family Proteaceae; genus Macadamia; species Macadamia integrifolia. The sequence continues at coordinate 11,549,549 of NC_056568.1, read as the reverse complement.
GAGTGAGCAGCGTTCCAAGTTAGACTCAAAGTCTAAGCAGTGTATCTTTCTTGGTTTTAAGAAAGGCGTAAAGGGATTCAAGTTTATAGAAAGTTGTGGTTAGCAGGGACGTTATGTTTGATGAGTCTCATATGGTGAAGTCAAATTGCAATTCACAAGCAGTTGATGAAAATAAAGAAGGTTCTACTGTGCAGGTGGAGTTAGGTGAGTCAGAAACAAGAGAATATGCGTCATCAAGTGACTTACTAGGACAACATGAAGCAGTAGAAGTTCCCTATACTGTGGCAAAGGGTAAAGGGAAGTGTACTCACAAAGCACATATGAGATACGGGTTTGAGGACATGGTTGCCTATGCCCTCACTGTAGGTACAGGTGATCCATCTTCCTACTATTATGCTTTGAGTGATACATAACATGATAAATGGATGGCAGCTATGATGGAGGAAATGGAGTCTCTACAGAAGAACAAGACTTGGGAGATTGGAGAAAAACCTAAGGGAAGAAAAATTATTGGGTGTAAATGGGTCTTTCGTGAGAAAGAGGCAGCATCTGAGAAAGAGCGTGAAAGGTATTAGGCCAGACTTGTAGCCAAGGGCTATGCACAGGAGGGGATAGACTACAATGAAATATTCTCTCCAGTGGTGAAACACACTTTGATCAGGTAACTACTTGCTTTGGTGGCCATGTATGATTTAGAGCTTGAACAACTTGATGTGAAGACTGCATTTCTTCATGGTGACTTGGAGGAACAGATTTACATGGAGTAGCCTGAAGGTTTCAAGGTGCAGGGAAAGGAAGATCATGTTTGTCTGCTTAAGAGGTCGCTTTATGGTCTTAAGCATTCTCCTAGGCAGTGGTACAACCGCTTTGATTCCCACATGATGAAGATTGGCTACACGAAGTGAGTATGATAGTTGTGTTTATTATAAAATGTCAAGTGATAATTCCATTATTTTGTTGATGCTTTATGTTGATGATATGCTCATTGCTGCAAAGAACAAACATGATATAGTCTCTTTGAAGTCTTTGTTGAGTGCTGAATTTGAGATGAAGGATCTTGGTGCTGCTAAGAAGATCCTTGGCATGGAAATCCTTAGAGATAGAAATGCAGGTAAACTTTGGGTAACTCAGAAGAGGTATATTGAAAAGGTGCTAGAGCATTTCAATATGGAAAAGGCTAAGCCGGTTAGCACTCCGTTAGCCAGTCACTTCAAGTTATCGGAAAGGGAATGCCCTACAACACATGAGGAGGTGGAGCATATGTCTCAGGTCCCCTATGCTAGCGCAATTGGGAGTCTTATTTATGCTATGGTTTGTAGCAGGCCGGATTTGTCTCATGCAGTCAGTGTTGTTAGCAGATACATGAGTAATCCGGGGAAGGAGCATTGGAATGTAATTAAGTGGATCTTCAGATATTTGAGCAAGACTAAAGATATAGGTGTTATGTTCAGTGGTAAGGGAAGTTCTACAGAATTGGCGGGTTATGTTGATTTTGACTATGCCGGTGATTTAGACAAGAGGTCTACTACAGGATATGTATTTACATTGGCTGGTGGACCTATATCATGGAGGGCGATGCTTCAGTCTACAGTTGCATTGTCCACTACAGAGGCAGAGTATATGTCGGCAGTTGAGGCTGCCAAGGAAGGAGTCTGGTTAGCTGGATTGGTTTGCTAGTTGGGGTTGGAGCAAGGAGGTACAATGTTACATTGTGACAGTCAGAGCGCCGTACATCTTGCAAAGAATCAGGTGTTTCATGTAAGGACAAAACATATTGATGTGAGATTTCACAAGATTAGGGAGCTTGTGCCAGAAGGCAGTATTCATTTGAAAAAAAATTCATACAGATCTCAATCCTGCAGATATGTTTACTAAGCCAGTTACTACAGAGAAGTTTGAGTCCTGTTTGGACTTGATTAATGGTACTCGTTGTTGAAGATGAGGGTCGCACCAAATAGGTGCGTGTTTGTACCTCTGATGAGGTACAGGGATGAAGACGTTTGCAGGTTATTTTTACAGGAGGCTCGACAGAATTCAAGCCAAGGTGGAGATTGTTGGTGTACGATGTCTTGTATTCCATCATAGTTTAACCTAGAGAGTACTGGTGCAGCGCCTCGACAGGCAGGACGGCTGTCCTGTTAGCCGGTTAGCGGGCTGTGGGGGTTGCAAGGGGGGCGGGAGGCCCCCCTGCATGGCAGGGGTGTAGGGGGCGCAGCCCCCTGCTCGAATTTTTTATTTGAGGGTAATTGTGTACTTTTCGGATTAGGGTTTTTCGCTATATATTTGTAGCGAGGGTTTCTTTCTCTGCAATGCAAGCAATACTGAGAGGTGTGAGGGACGAGCGCTGTTACCCTATTCTCCATTGATAGTGAAGCAGGATCTCATCTCACTGGGGACGTAGGCAATCTTGCCAAACCTCGTAAATTTGTGTGCATTGCTTGTTCTTGTTTTTCCATTATCTTCTGCATCGTTTTAGGGTTGCGTTTCTACAGCTATTCCTTCTTGACCTTGGTAGGTTGCATCAAGGCCAGTGATCTACACGGACTGGAAGAGGTATGAGCCGCGTCGTAAGTATAGCCATTGCAGGCTAGGGCCCAGAGGTACTTATTCCGGTATCGATAGGTTGCTGAAAATCTTGACAGTAACGGGTTGCTTACTCGTCAGGCCGCTGGAATATTCAGTCCAGCGTGACCTAGCTACTGCCACTCTAATAATGGACCCATTCCCTCCCAAATCCATTTTGATGTTACATGGAACAATGTCAAGAAACCAACTTGTAATCATTCTAACCTTCTCTAGCGAATCTCCTGGCATATTCAGTCTTGTCCAAACTTGACATTATGCCCTCAAAAGTTGCGGAAGTCCTAGTGGAAACTCTTGTGCCTCTCCAATTAATTTAATTTGTATACTAATAAGTTTTTAAAATCTCCATTCTTGTCTGAATCTCCTGTACTCCTGGTTTAATTACTAGCTGCCCATTATGAACTTGAACAGATGTGCATCTTCTGTCCATCCTTGTGGTTTGATCACTCTCTCCTGTCAAAGATTCTCCTTAATGCCAACCTCAGATGACCTCCTTTTCCGTGTCCTGCTACCATGATTATCTTTCCAGCTGATGGTAGCTGATTGTTATTGCCGTGTAGGTGCTCTTTCTCCGGCACTGCATACTAGAAGAAAAGATTGGGTTCCCCAAAATTTTAAAAAAATATTAGGAAGAGGCTTGAATTTCTTAAATGAATCAAGTGACTGAAATCCATTATTGACTTTTGGTTTTCCACTGAATTAATTCTTTGTATTTCAGAGTCTTGTTATGGGATAACCAATTTGTTGATACCCACCTGACATCAAATATCTGCCACATGGCAGCTCCAATGGCATCAAATTTTGTAGACAAGGTCCCCTAGCATCATGTCAAGTTTCATCCCAATTTGAGTTGGCCAGGTGGCAAAACAGTCCATAAAAATCCAGGACCACAAAAAGAGTGCATGATACTACGAGGGGATACATGGACATACATGGGGTGGGGTTGCCATTACATGAGAGGGTGAAAATGGTCAAATTTGAGCAATTTGACACCTGGCCAATCTGGTCTTTGACCTATCTATCCAACGGTAGGAATTGCCATTTCATCATCCTAGAAGTAGGAGCATTTTATGTCAGGTGCGATTTCATAGTTTTACCTGTATATTGTTGTGCTTGCTCCATCTATTGTATCATTTCTAACAATTGACTCAACGGGATATACAGGAGATCTCACTCAGCGCTTGTGTACGGCAGCAGAAATGAAATTTTACTTCAATACTTTCTTCGAAAGAGGGTCAAAGGGTACCAACTTCTTGAAACCTAACAAGAACTGTAACTTGACTTCATGGTTGCCTGGATGTGAGCCTGGATGGGCTTGTAGTGTTGGCTCTGATCAGAAGGTTGACCTAAAGAATTCAAAAGACATGCCTCGTAGGTCTGTTAACTGCAAGCCCTGTTGCGAGGGGTTCTTCTGCCCTCGTGGTATAACTTGCATGATACGTAAGTATTTGAGTCCACAAACATTTTCTTATTTTTTCTTGATGCAGAAAAAAGTGGAAAAATCAGGCTCTACCTCAAGGACACCCCACATAAAAATGGAAAAAATAATCTGCTGTTTCTGTTGATTTTTTTTTTTTCTGGGTGTATTTAACTTTCCCATTACCATTTCTGCCAAATTCATGTTGGAGTATCACATTGGGGGGCATACACAGGGTGATTAAGGAGTATTGACTATTCTAGAAAAACTTGACTAACCTTGAGTGTAAATGTCCAATCATTCAACAATGAGTTTTCGTATGAACTATATGAACAAGAGCTCTGAGTTTATTGTGGTGGATTGACATATCAGACGTTTGAATGGGGGGAAAAAATTCAGTGGTTGGTTGTGTTGGGCTTAGGTTAAATCGAAACTAACATGAGCCCATATATTTGACCATTGTGGAGTAGAAAGCATAAGAAATTATAGAGTATATTCATTCCTTACAGAAAATAGAATCTTCTTCTCTTATCTATCTCTGTGGTTTTTTTTTTCAGCTGATATATGTGACCCTCTGATTAATTTGATTCCATATGATGCACATTTAAATTTTTGAGTTCTGTTACATAAAAGATTGCTTCTTATTGAGTTCTATGAGAGCCTGCTTGCTTGGTCTATGTGAGTTTAACAATGGTTCATTTAGACTTAACAACCATGTGGAAGAGACTCATCCTTTTATACTTATTGAAAATTCTCCTACCAAAATATTATTGCAATAACATACATGTCTGACAGTGAAGCTCGTCTTCAACGATCCTCGAATTTATCTCCTGCATAAGCAAATGGCATAGAGGAGCATAGATCACTGAGTTCTCCCACTAGCTTCTCAGGGTCCTGATGTGATGATGCCTAAGAAGACATCATGCTGAAGAGTGAATGAAACAATTACCATATATTCTGACAACATGACACCACACAGCTTTGGTTTGCCTTCTTTTTGGGGATTTGCACAGTCCACACCTATTTGACAATCTCCACCATCTGTAGGCTAAATGATCCATGGTCAAAATCTTATCCAATGTCAGTGTCTCACATAAAAGTTCAAGGTTTTGGGCATCAACCTGCCCCAAATATAGAAAATTGAAGTATGCTTGAGATAGAATCATTGCGATCAAATTACCAAGTCAAGCAGATTAGACAACCAAACATGTCTCATAGCACAAATCATGACCAAGCAATCCTATTACTCATAAAAAGGGGGAAAAGGGTGAAAAACTGACAGATCATCTCCTCAAAACCTACTATACTTGTTTCTAAAGAAAAGTGGTTATGTCCTAAAAGTCCCATGTACATTTAAGAAACTCTCGACTCCTGCCTCGTACGAAGAATCCACATGCTGAGAGTTCCAATCTCCATCTGTCACAGTTAATTTCTGACTTATAACACTTCATCAAACAAAAGGGATTGAACATGATGTCACCTAAGGCACTTGCACAAGCAGTTATTCATCTCCTTTTCTCTTTACCTCTGGAGTATTTGGTTGGCATTCTTGTTTATTTTCCATAAAAAATCCTATAGGGTGCTTTCCCAAACTTTAGTAGCTGAGGTGGGCATTAAAATCTGGCATGTATTTTGTAAACTGAGGTTAAGTAGCTCATCTCTGCTATTGCCTTGTAGGGAGATCTGGACTGAGACGTGCTTACTTTAGGGATGAAACTCTCATCTTCTGAGCTCTTGGGTAGCCCTCAAACATATTCCAGTGGCAGTTACTGAATTAATATATTCATTCATCTAAGAACTTTACATAATTTCAGATGTATTTACAGAACTGTTGACAGCTGTACATGTTTCTTTTTCATGTTAACGATATATTTTCCCTCTTTCCCCACTAGAATGGTTAAAGATCGCTATTACTCTTATGATTGATCTTTAAGGATTATAACTTTTTTTATGACCTCACAGAAATTTCAACTGCTATACTACTCAGATCCTTGAATATTGTGTACTGGTGGATAGTTGTAAATTTATTATATCTTAATTTAATTACCCTTAATTTTATCCATGTCATGGGAAGTTCCTCTAATTGTTTCCTTTTCTATTGCCTTCGTTCCCTGTTACTGAAGCTTGCCCACTAGGTGCGTACTGCCCTCTTGCAAAACTCAACAAAACTACCGGCATATGTGATCCGTAAGTTGTGATTCTACTCATGAAGTTTCTTCATCTCTCTCTCTCTTTCTCTCTACTTGTCAATGTTCATGATGCCAGTGAATATGGTAACCTTCACTTCCTATCATTTGGCAAACATGAGTGAGTCCATGCTATAAGGCCATAAGGGATTGCACACCCATTTCACCAATAACTTGCTGCCTGAGAGGAGATTGTGGTGTGGCTCTGAAGATAGTCCAACTGTCCAAGGTTACAAATTTTACAAACAAGCATTTAAAATATAAATCAAGTGGTATTTTTGTGTTTTTTGTAAATTCTCCCACAATTGAACCACATTACATGCTTGTTTTGGGATGAAGCTTGACTGTTAAGTTGGATGTGAAGATCCTCTATCACATGGACCCACTAATGTTTGCCGAGTGGTAATAGAAGTGACCAAATTCATTAGCCTTATTTAACATCAACACTTCCTGATATGTCTCTAGGGGTGTGGGTTATGCATCATTTCTTTCTTATTATGGCTAGAAAATTTCACAGATACCGGTACCAGCTACCTCCTGGACAACCAAATCATACTTGTGGTGGAGCAGATGCTTGGGCTGATGTTACTAGTAGTAGTGAGGTATTCTGTTCTGCAGGATCGTACTGTCCAACTACCACCCAAAAGATTCCTTGCAGTAGTGGGTATTGTTTTATTTCCTACAACTCCAGTGCCTTTCTATTAGTTGCAAATAAAACTCTTATTTCCTTGTTGCGGCATGCTTTGGTGATTGTTGATAATTTAGAATCTCTTTATTTCCTTTTTGCATCATGCTTTGGCAATCTTTGATAATTTAGAATTTCTATTTAATTTACTTATTGCATGATTGTGATCATATTTTTATTACTTCTAACCTTCACCCTTTTTATACACTTCTTTTTTTTTTTGGTAATTTCAGTCATTACTGCAGGATGGGCTCTACATCTCAAGCCAGTAAGTTTCTTATTTGCTTTTTTAAGAACAATAAGCTATTTTATGACATTTATTTCTTCCATTTTTAATATCTGATTCTGAATTAGCATACATAGGAAGATAATTTGCTATGACGACAGATTTTGTTTTTGTGACTAGCGTTATGCTGGAAATATTTTTCTATAAGTAGTTTTTTTGTAGACAGCTATTATTTCCATTCTGTTATATTAATAATTTGTATCAAGTAAAGTTCAGAGAATAGGAAGATATGATCCCGAGATAGAGGGTATCGAAAGAAGTTCAAAACCTCAAACTTTGGTTTGACTGAATTCTGGGGACTGGTCTTATAAACAGATCGTAAGACTTGGATAAGCTTGCACTTGTTGTTCTAGCCTGTGATAAAATGGTTACCCTCATGCTGTTTGAATCATTGATGAGGTTTTTTATGTCATATCTTAGAGGTCCTGGGCTCAAACATACAAGGTCCTGGGCTCAAACATACAATATGAATTCTTTCTTTCTACTTTCAGATGGATAATTTTGCTGGCTGCACATGCCCATATGCACTCACGTGTAAGTATATATGGTCCTTTAGCTCTCTCGCTATTTGATGAATGTCACCACAACAGTGTCCAAGCTGGTGGCTTTCAAAAATAAGAGTGCAGCAGAGTGCACACCGCTGAATCCCATCTTGCAAAGAGGGAGTTGTAAAATGGACGAATCAAGGAAGACTAGTGATGTAGATCACAGCATGAGGAAGAAGAGAATGAGCAGGAATTACTGTTCACGAGTTACTGTTCATGTGAACAGTACCATGAACACTGCTCACGTGAACAGTGCTGGTGCCCCATATGGTCCTTCTAAAAGCATACAGATGTCCCATCAGATTTGGAAGGAAGAAGACTCCAGGAGAGCCCAGTTCTGCCCATTGATTTCAGAAAATAAGACTAGGATTTGTTTCCTTTTTTGATCTTTTCTTAGGCTGCAAGTTATTTATTTTCTTAGGATTTTTTTTTTAGATGAATAAATAATTCATTACCAAGAGGAGAAGAATATACAAAGGGATAAGGGGGGAGAGAGAGGAGCCACAAAGGCTAAGAACTATAAATTGTGGGGGGGGGGGGTTGATGCCAGGAGGGCTACAAGGCGGGAGGACCTAGGAGACAACAATAAGCGTTCCTTGTACTTGACAGGGTGAAGCGAAGGGTGGCAATCTTGGAGGAGACATCAAAGTAGATAGGATTGTTGTTAGTAGATCCTAGTTTCCTATTTGGTTCCTTTTAGTTATAAGGCAAGTTGAGTTAGAGTTTATTTGTTTCTTAGTTTCCAAGTCTTAGAAGTTAGTTTCTACTTTCGTTGTTTCCTGATTTGTAATCAGTTTTGTGTAGGCCTATATAAGAGGCCCCCATCGATTGTAATAGGCATTTATTTATTTATTTATTTTTAGTTTATTAATTTTTTTTTTTGGTGAGCTATGCTTACTACTTTGACCTGAGAAAGGTTTGTTCATCAACTGAGAGAGTTAATGGTGAGAGACCCAGGCTAAGATAGTCATACCCCTACCTTTTTTTTCTACAATAAATTCTCACCCTCTTCCTCTCTTCTATTTTTTAGCTTTGTCTACTGTTTAAACTGAGATTGAAGCCCTCTAAGATTGCTGATTAGAAAACACATAAAAAGTCTATCAATTCCAGTTTCAGGGCTTTCCTGGGAAGAATTTTCTGAGTGCGTGTCTTCTAGGTAAGATCTCTGATTTCTGCAGGACTTTGAGGGTTTATTGAGGATCTTCGGAAGACCACTTGGCCCAAATTTGAGGATCATCAGACGCTTCCAGCTCAAGTTCTTGAAGAATCACCAAAACTTTCTTTTTTCTTGCAACCAGCTTAAGTCTCAATTTGGACGGCAGAATTTGTTCAAATTTTGATGGTTTGTTCCTCCGTTTAGGATCTTCATTCCATCCAAATTTCAGCCCCAACGGAGTCCTATTGGTGAGATACAATTTATGCAAGCTTCAACCTAATCTGATTCGTCAGATCTGCTCTTACTGTTGTTGGAGTTTATGATGGATCCCACTGATTACCTTGGTAATTAGTCTGACATCAACTGGTGTGTTGCTCTCTGTAGAAGGGTTCTAGAAGGATACATGAGCTTAATGAGAAGCAGATGACATTGTTCAGTTCCCCTTCATCTATCTATTGTTCCCAATAGGCAAATGATATATCTCACTGTTTACCTAAAATCCATCCTTTAAAGAGGAAACCGTTGTTTGGTTTCTCCTTTCTGAATTGTAGCAAATTCAAGTAAATCAGAATCTATGAAGAAGAAGAAGAGAAGAGAAGAAGAAAGGTAAAAGAAGAGATCTGAGAGAGTAAAAGAGAGGACAATACAATGGAGGAAGGAGAGAGTGGCAATGATAGATTTAGAATGAGTATTTTTAGTCTAACCCTCTTCTTAGATTATATTAAGTAAACTACTCTTAGTAGGAAACCTACAAAAATTCTAATTACAATGCAAGTCTAAATACGATAAAGGTAAATTACAACTCAACTTATCCCATCCCATTATCCCATGGTACACAACATTCCCCCTCACAGTACACTTTAACCCTTCCTCTCAAACTGGAGTGTGTATATAAATCTAAATATATATATATATATAGGGTAATCTTCGGCATCACGATGAAGAGTGAAGTGAATTATTTCACTATGACTTCTTTACCAAGGTTTTGAAGAGTGGTCTTCAATATAATGAGGGTAAATATAGTAATTTTACAAGTTAAGAATGCTTTACTAAATCTCTACCTGGTTCCTCTACCCTCCTTGTCCCTATCTGGCTCTGGTCTCTCTCTTTTCGGTTGCCGTGGTACAATTCACCAATGTCCCACCAAACCCCTCCCTTCACTATTCTCTCTCTGCTTACAACCCCGTTTTTTCTGTGCTATGATGCTCTGCTTATTTGCTGGTCTCTGAAGGTCGGCTTCACGATCACCACCAGTCCCCATCATGCCGATTTTCCCTTCAGCCACCCTTCTTGCCTATGGAGGGATGTGCCCTCCCAAGACTTCCAACTACTGGAGTGGAGGAACAGAAGGTTGGTGTTGCAAATGGAGATGCATAAAGCAGATTAACAGATCTTCAATCCTCGCCAATGAGGGTTTGTACAGTTACTCTTTTCCAATCCTGCTCCCTACTTGGTCAATGAAAGGTTGTGCTTCAATGGTGGCAGATCTGGGTAGAGCTGCATTGTCTATACCATGTAGGTCTTCAGGTACGTATGAACACCGGTTATTTAAACCCTCGCATATGAGAGTGCCATTCCATTGAAGCTGCATTACAGGACAGAAGGTCCCTAAATCCAATCAAGAATCAGAGACTTTAATGGAGACATTACGGAACAGAAAGGCCCTAAATCCGATCAAGAATCAAAACGATTAACTAAATAATGGAACAGTTACCACTTGCATCATTTCAAACAGCCAAGGGCAATCCAGAGTATCTGTTGTTGGAGACTCTGATCTAGTGATCAAAATGAATTTTGGCTCACAGAATTGGATCCAATCAAAGCTGAGGGTTCACAGTAGGCCGTACTGAATGCTGTGGAGAGTGGACCCTATTCCCTTGTGAGTTTACCAATACTACCCCTCCACCTCAGGTCACTATAAAACAATTTGAAAGGGTAGATGGAAACTTGTGAGGTAGACTTCACTCTTCACAGTGACCAATAGAAGAACCTATATATATATTAATAGCAGAACTGGTCTTAAACACATATAGCGGCTGTAGATGCCAGTGAGCACAAAGAAAACTTCATTTGTTAGCAATACCAACTCAAGCGCACCAATCATCAACAACAATAGTAGAGAAACATCTTCATGTCGAAGAAATCAATCCAGACAACAACGAACAAAATAAGTGGTAGAGAATACCAATCGCAATCCAAAATATCATAGCAGCAACAACATCAAAAGTCCTTATCAAGAAAGGCAAGTAGTAATTTTCACAAAGAAGACAAATATAAGTGCAGCATAAGTCACTGCGAACCACTAATAAAAGTGCAGTATAGGTCACTGCTAACCACAAGTTATAGCAGAAGGTTGCTGGGAACCACATAGTAAAATTGCAACATGGGTTGCTGCGAACCACAAGAAGCAACATAAGGTTGCTGGGAACCGCATAATTCAACTTTCTAATGCAGTTAATGGTGTCCAATCAGGCCAAATAGGTCTCGGTAGACTTTATTTTGGCCCATGTTTTTGTTCTATAGGTGTTGCCTATAATTTTTTGGGTTTATCAATGTAATGGGCTTCTCTTATAAGGCCTAAAAAGTTAGGATTTAAGGGGGTACACATGATTAAGTATATAGATAAGATTGTGTGGGTCCCATATGCTGTTAATTTAGTTTAAAAGGATTCCTTTTATAGTTAAGTATTTTGTGTCTTGATTTTTAGGTCAGTTTCCTTTTAGTTAGCACCTTTTTTTATTTGTTTCTATTTTGGAATCATTTCTGTTTTCAGTTTTTTAGATATTTAGGTTAGATTGGATCTATTGAGTTTTTTTTTTTTTTTTTTGGGTTTTGGGTCTAGTAGGATACTTAAGATTTAATTCTATATTGGGATAATCATGTAATCTTTCGTTTTATTTGGAAGATTACGGAATCATAGAACCAAAGGGAGAAAAGAGGCAGAGAAGGAGAGAAGGGACTAACTTACCTTTTGGAAGAGTTGCAGGTCGCCATGGAGGAGTTGCAGGTCCTCAGTTGATTCTGCGATCAAATGCTCAGCAATGGCAAGCACGGGAGGCTAGTGCATTTAAGGGTAGATTATTCAATTAAATGTTAAGGTCGATATGATGTCATCACTTAATAGTAACGACCTAGCAAGGTGGGCTGACTGTAGCATCTTTTGAGAATTAGAGGAAGTAGGAGTAATTGTTGAAAATACAAGGGAGGTGTTTGGAATTAGGTCGAAGTACAGGAGAAGTCTGAGTAATTTACTCTGAAAATAATCTTCAAATATCAGATGATAATAACCAATCTCCCCCTCACGTGTAGCACTACACGTGGACAACTAATGTAGTGGAGAACTCCAAAGGATAATCCATCAGGTCCAGATCTGTATATTTTACCATTGCTGGTAGAGGTCTCATTGGACACATTACCATTGGATGTAACTAATTACCTCGTCTGGTCTAGATCTACATATCTCACCATTGCTGGTAGAGGTCTCACTGGACACATTATAGGAAAATTGAAGAAACCCTCCGATGTGGGTACCCCTCAGGATAAATGGGTTAGTAATGACTCTTTGGTAATGGCTTACTTGATTGGTTTTATTCATCAATCTATTTCTAGAGGATTTTTGCTGTTAGATATTGCTTCTTAGATTTGGGCTGCTGCCAAAGAAACTTATTGGCAACTAGGTAATGATGCTTAAGTATTTGATCTTCGCAAGAAGCTTCGTACTACCCAACAGGAACTCTTTGTGTCTAAATATTATGCTGAACTTCGAACCTTGTCGTATGAACTGGATCACTTTGCGGATTATCATCCCACTAATGTTGATGACTATACTATTTACACTAAACATGTGGATTTCTTGGTTGGTTTGAATGTCAAATATGATCAGATTCATGTTTAGGTGCTTAGCAAATCTCCCTTCCCTACTTTGGAATAGTCATTTGCTCTGGTTTATATAGAGGAATGTCATCGTAACTCTATGCTACATATTCCTACTACTGAAAAGTCAACATATAGACTGGATCCACTACTACCTCTAAGGGAGCAAATCAAACTGGTGATACCACTAAGGAGATTGTTAAATGTGAACACTGCCATAAGCCGTACTATACCAGGGCAAATTGTTGGAAGCTCCATGGAAACCAGCTGATTTTGAGGCGAAGCGTGCTCGTGTTCAATCAAAAAATAAAGCCCATTAGGCTGAGACTGTGGACACTCCACTTGCAATTGATATAGGACTTTCCCAGGAGGTACTCTAGGCTTTCAGACGTATGCTTAAGGCTTCAAATTCCTCAACTCTTACCAATTCAGTCCCCTCAGGTTCCAATTTTTCTCACTCAGGTATTTTATTTGGTGGTCATTGTGAATCAGTCGTCTCCGCTCCCTGGATCATTGACTCTGGTGCCATTGATCACATGAGGGGTTCCTCCAGTTTATTTCACCAGTATTCACCCACCTCAAGCATAGATAAAGTTAGGGTAGCAGATGGCACCCTATCTCTTAGATCAAACACTAAGAAATACGAAAATAAATAGACAGAAGATCCACATGACACAGAGATTTAACGAGGTTCACACACCAGTGTGGTGTGCTACGTTCTCGGGCAAAGAAGAAGATGTTTCACTGTGCAGAAGAGAGATTACATCCAAGCAGTAGCGAGAAGACTCGCCCTGAAACCCTATCTCGATAAACCCCCAAAATACAATGACTTTCTCAACAAGACAATAGTACGTTATATATACTCTAAGTTGCGGGTCGACCCATCGGGACGCAGTATCTGCCCAACCCTTTTGTGTGCATCACAGATCTTAGAAAACTTTCCATTCGGGTTGCCACCAAAATATGTCGGAGCGGGTTTGGGTTAAGAATTCGAGACAAACTTAACAAATCTCCACCTTAGCTTGAATTCTCAAACAAACAAACAAATAGCTAAAATCTCCATCTTTTCTAATAGCCCTCCAAAGGGCTGAACTCAAACATGGCAAACACCAATTAAGTTCAAGAAATGCTCGAACTTACCAAGACATGAAGGCTTAGTCAACATATCAGCTGGATTGTCTTTAGTACCAATCTTCAACACTTGAATATTACCTTGAGCAATTATCTCTTTTATGAGATGATACTGAACATCAATGTGCTTTGTCCTCTCATGATACTATGGATCTTTAGTCAAGTGAATAGCACTCTGGCTATCACAATGGGCAATAGTCACCCCATGATCCATGCTGAGTCCTTCCAATAGACCTCTAAGCCAAATAACTTCTTTAATTGCCTCAGTCACTGCCATATACTCTGCTTCAGTAGTAGATAATGCAACTGTAGCCTGTAAAGTAGCTTTCCAACTAACTGTGCTTCCTCCAAGAGTAAATACATAGCCTGTGAGTGACCTCATTTTGTTCAGATCACCTGCATAATCTGAATCAACATAACTAGATAAACTATCACCATTCCTCCCAAACTCCAAACAAACACCAGAGGTCCCTTTCAACTACCTAAGTATCCACTTCACTGCTTCCCAGTAAACTTTACCTGGACATGACAAATATTTGCTCACCACACTACTCCACCTTGAACTGATTCGTATGTGGAGAACTATTCACGATTAGGACACATATGGTAGGAACAACCAGAGTCAAGAATCCATTCATCTTGTGATCTAACTTTGTCATCAGTCACCAAAAGCATATCAGACTCACTCTCATCTTCAACAATACTAGCTTCTGTAGAATCATCTCTCTTTTGTTGATTTTGGGCACCACCACCTGCTTTCTGCTTATTTAAAAGCTTATAGCATTCAGATTTAATATGACCCTTTTTCGTACAGTAATTGCAGGTCAAATTCTTATGCTTAGATTTTGATATAGCATTTTTTTTGTCACCATCTGAACCCCTTTCATTTGTTCTCCCTTTAGCTACCAAACCAACACCATCAGATTTATTAGTAGACGTCAACTCATCATCAATCTTCTCCTTACTTTGCAGATTCGTTTTGACATCCTCAACAAAGATTGTATCTCTACCATAAATCATGATATCCCTAAAATGCTTATAAGATAGAGGCAGAGAACATAATAATAATAGGGCCAAATCTTCATCGTCTATTTTAACATTTATCATTTTCAAATCAGTAACAATAGAATTAAACTTAGATATGTGGGATTTAATAGAAATACCTTCACCCATATGAAGGGTATACAGTTGTTACTTTAATCTCAACCTATTGGTGAGGGATTTGGTGAGGTAGAGATTCTTTAACTTCACCCATAACTCTGTAGCCGTTTTCTCTGAGAGAATTTCCTGTAGAACATCATTCGAAAGACACAACTAAATAGCTGAAAGGGCTTTATCATCCAAATCATTCCAATCATCAACGGACATAGTTGCAGGTTTCTTTGCCTTCCCCAAATAGGGTTTTCTAGAAACCCTATTGTGTAAGAACAACCATCATTCTAACCTGCTATAAACTAAAACTGATGTTGCCGTTGAACCTATCAATATCGTATTTCATTGAAGAAGACCGCACGTTAGAAATTTAACGAGGTTCACACACCGGTGTGGTGTGCTACGTCCTCGGGCAAAGAAGAAGATGTTTCACTATGCAGAAGAGAGATTACATCCAAGCAACGGCGAGCAAACTCACCCTGAAACCCTAGCTCGATAAACCCCCAAAATACAATGACTTTCTCAATAAGACAATAGTATATTATATATACTCCAAGTCGTGAGTCGACCCATCGGGTCGCAGTTGATCCGGTCGAACCATACCGCCCCCGCACCCGCACCCGCACCCGCACCCGCACCCGCACCCCTATACAAGATCAATGATGGGCTCTGGGCTTAGGCCTATGGGCCTAACCCCTCTGCTTCCATCACAGATCTTAGAAAACTTCCCATTCGGGTCGCCACCACAGTATGTTGGAGTGGGTCAATCTTCAAAACGGGTCAAGAATTCAAGACAAACTTAACACTATCATCTATCTTCAGAAAGAGTTCCATTAAGTGTTCTTCCATATCTTTGTCTTCAGCTTTACATATTCCTAATTTTACTACTAATTTGCTATCCATTAGTAGTCTTACTAAGGATCTAAGCTGTAAAGTAACTTTTTTCCTTCCTATTACATTTTTTAGGATCTAGTAATGTGGCGACGATTGGATGTGGTAAGGTGCATGGTGGTCTTTATTTGCTTGATAATGGTTGTCTCCCTACGGCTGTAACTTCAATTACTCCTCATCAGCTATTTTTTGCTTTATTTGAATTGAATCAATGGCACTATCGTTTGAGACACCCACCAATTGGGACCTTATCTCTTTTATTTTCGCATTTAGTTAAAAGATGTGCTATGGATGAATTATTTTGTGAGGCCTGTACTCTAGCTAAACAGACTCATTCAAATTATTTACCTTTAAATAAAAGAAGCTCTTTTATCTTTTGATCACTTTGATGTATGGGGTCCGTCTCATCGAACATGTATTTTTGGAAAAAGATGGTTTGTGTCCTTTATTGGCTGTCACTCTAGAACTACTTGGGTTTACATGATGCAACACAAAAGTGAAGTATTCAGTTGTTTCCAGTGTTCCATAAAATGATTCAGACTCAGTTCATTGCCACTTTGAAAATTCTCCGTAGTGATAATGGAAAAGAGTATATAGAGGGTCACTTTCAAAATACCTAGCTGATTATGGGATTCTTCATCAGATAAGTTGTGTTGATACTCCTGCTCAAAATGGGGTGGCTGACTCAAGAATAGGCACTTGCTGGATATTGCTCGAGCCATGATGTTTGCTAGACAAGTTCCATCTCAGTATTGGAGGATGTTGTCCTCACAATAGCTTACCTCATCAATGGCATGCCGACTCGTGTCCTCAATTCTTAAACTCCTGCTGAGGTTCTTCAAGGGACTACATCCTTCCTGGTGCTTCCAAAGACTTTTAGGTGTTCTTGCTATGCTAGGGATCATCATTCAGTAGGAAAATTGGACCCTCGAAGTACTAAATGTATCTTTTTGGGTTACTCTCCTACATAAAGGATATAAATGTTATCATCCTCCTATTTGACATACTATGGTAAAATGGATGTTGTTTTTCATGAATCTGTTGGTTATCACTCATCGTCACCTCTTAAGGAGGAGTCTGGTATTACTAGTGAAGAAGAAATGACTATGAATTTGCTTGCTCTACCAGTATACCCACTAGTATACTCATCATCTTCACCTCAGGATCCTCATGATCCACAAGATAGTGAGGGGACAGACCCTATTGTTCCAACTTGAGGGGAAATTCCTATTGTTCCAACTCAAGGGGAGATGAGTCCAGTTTAGAGAACCGTCGGTGAATTCTAGAGACAAATTGATAACTGCACTCTTTAAGTTTAGCATAAGGGACATACTAGAAATAAGCAACTTCAGACCATCACCATGACTACAACACCTTTACACATCCCTTTGCTAGCCCTTGATCCAAAAAAGACTTAGCCTCATTCTTTAGGTATAATTTCTCCTTCTGATCAACCTATTGCCCTCAGAAAAGGCACTAAGACCTGTACTCAACATTTTATATCTTATGTTGTTTCATATGATTCCCTATCTCCCTCCTATCATGTTTTTGTGTGTTCTATTTCATCTACTTGTGTCACCAAGAATTGGCAGGAGCTCTTGTAGAAAAAAAAAAAAAAAATGGAAGGCCGCAATGGAGGAAGAAATAGATGCCTTAAAAAAATAATGCTACATGGGAACTTGTAGCTCTTCCACCTGGGAAGAAACCTGTTGGCTGTAAGTGGTTGTTTGTGGTACAACAGAAGATTGACGGTTTCGTTGACAAATACAAGTCAAGGCTTGTGGCTAAAGGGTTCACTCAGACATATGGAATTGACTACCAGGAGATGTTTGTACCAGTTGCCAAGTTGACCTCTGTGTGAGTGTTACTCTCATGTGCTGTGAAACTAGGGTGGGAACTCCAACAACTTGATGTAAAGAATGCTTTCCTCCATGGAGAGCTCGATAAGGAAGTTTATATGGAAATTCCACCAGGTTTATCTAGCACAAGAACCTCAAGGCAAGGTCTGTAAGTTGAAGCGTGCTCTCGATGATTTGAAACAATCACCTAGAGTGTGGTTTGGAAGATTTCACAAGGCTATGACATCTGTGGGTTATAAGCAGAGCAATGTTGACCGCTCATTGTTCATAAAGAGGTCTGATGAAAAAGTTAGTATGCTTATTGTCTATGTGGATGACATCGTGATAACAAGAAATGATAGTGCTGAGATTGTTCATCTCAAGGGTTTTCTGAGCAAAGAATTTGAGATAAAGGATCTTGGAAAGTTAAGATACTTTCTTGGGATTGAAGTTACCAGGTGTTCAAAAGGCATCTTTATCTCTCAAAGGAAATACATCCTTGATCTGTTGTCCAAGACAGATATATTGGATTGTCATTCTTCTGATACTCCTATGGACGCTCAAGGAAAAGAAGAGTGAACCAGTTGAAAAAGGCCGCTACCAATTGTTGGTAGGGAAACTGATATATCTCTCTCATGGATGACATGATATTCCTGTGGCTATGAGTTTGTTTAGTCAGTTTATGCATGATCCCTATTCCTCTCGTATGGAAACAATTATGTGTATCTTTTGATACTTGAAGTCAGCTTCGGGGAAAGGGATCCTCTTATCTCCTCATGATCACCTCCGATTTGAAGCTTATATAGATACTGATTGGGCTGATTCACTTGACAGAAAGTCCTCTGGTTACTGTACCTTTGTAGGAGGGAATCTTATCACTTGGCATAACAAGAAGCAGAATGTGGTGGCTAGATCCAGTGCTGAAGCAGAATTTCATACCATTCCGTAGGGGATTTGTGAATTATTGTGGTTGCTTATACTTTTGGTTGATATTGGTGTACCTGTTCGTCTTCCTATGATGCTCTACTGTGATAACAAGGCTGCTATCAGTATTGCTCATAATCCAGTCTAACATGACCAAACCAAACATGTGGAGATCGACAGACACTTCATCATAGAGAAGTTAATGTTGATTTGATTTGTGTTCCTTTTGTGAAGTCTGGTGATCAACTAGCAGATTTGTTCACTAAAGGGTTAGTTGGAAAGTTGTTGCATCCTAGTTTAGTCAAGTTGGACATGTGTGACATTTATGCACCAACTTAAGGGGGAGTGTTAGAATAAAAATAAGTGTGCCGCAAGGGCACATTGGGGCTTTCCTCCCTCCACCAACCCTATTTAGAGTGGGGCGGCTGGATGGGGGGTATTCTTGTAATTATTTTTATTTTCTGATTTGTACTCCTATCATGACTCTATCATGATTCTATATTATAAATAGAGGACTTGTATGATCAGTTAAAGATACACAAGCATTCTCCCATTCATCCTGTTAATGGGATGTAATGTTCTTTGTGGTAGATGTTACTCAGAAGTCAGAACAAGAAATTTCACATTCTTGGAGATATTTTTATTGCTTATTTTATATTTCATTTTAATTGTTTATGCTTGATGTTTCCTTTGGTTAGACCTCTTGCATTTGATTTAGACGTAATTTCTACTGTCCCTTTTTGTTTTGTGCAGCTGGCCTTAAGAATAAATTTTGTGTTTTGCAGAACCAAACTCAAAATAAAGGATTTTGTTTTAGGATTTAAATATTTAATGATTACCTTGCAGAGTGTTTCAGATTGACTACTTGTGACCCAAATACTGCAAATCAAAATCTTCATGCGTATGGTGTCATGCTTATTGTAAGTATTTATCTCTTTACTTCATACCCATGTAATCATTTTTGTTACTTTGTTTAAATTTGAAACATTACTGTCCTTTTATTGCTCTATGGTTGTTTGTATGGAATGAACTGTGATATTAAATTTGACATTTATGTTTATTTTAGTTTCGCTTTCTACTTTTGATATATGAGGATAATTTGAAGGGATCTCTATCACATAGCACTCTGTCTATATGAAGAGCTTCTCTTTATGGTACACCCTTTTTGAGATCTCCATAAGGGTATCATGCAGATAAGTCACTTAATGGGCTTATTTTATTGCAAATAAGCCTTAGGTTGGGTTGTGTATGTGTTGGGCCTTTGATCCCATGGGTTTTCTTTGTAATGGGCCACTTTAATGGGCCTAAAATATGGGTAGAAAGTAGGAAAACGGGATTTAATTCATTAGTTTAGCTAGAGTCCTATTTTGAGTCTATTTCCTTTGTTATTTCAGTTTTCTAGTCAGTTTAGGTTTCCCAGTTAGTTAGGGATTGCGTTAGGCCTTTTCTTTTTAGTGTTTGAGTTAGTTTTGAGTCTTCTATATAAATTTGTAAGGGGCTACAACATTGAACACGAATTTATTAATGATAAAAAGATGGCTTATGCTGTAGTGCTGTGGGATGCAGTTGGGTGAGATACCAATTCACTAGTTCTTCTTCCCCCTTCTTAACCCTCCATCGAATTCTCTTTCTTTTCTTATTTTCCTTTTATTTGTTTGCTGTGAGAGTGTTTGAGAGCTAGAACGTAGCCTATTGGAGGACATCTTCTCTATTTAGCCAAAATTTTAGATCCTGCCTGGGATTGGATCAATTATGATTCTAGTTCTACATTTATTTTTTGGATGAATAAAAAATGTATCAAAAAAAAGGAGCAAGAAGAGAGCCAAAAGGCAGGATACAAGCCAATTAGCAAGAAGCTAAAGGCACCACACCATCCTCAAATGAGGCAAACGAAAGAAAATACATGGACCAACAGGACACAACACAAATTAAGTTTTCCATTCCTTAGAGCGAAGGTAGTATGGGGCAAATCTGATATGGTGGCTCCGTCCAGTATAGATGGTATGACCATCAGATTCTTCATATGGCACTTCCTCTGAATCATCAACATGTTGAATCACCTTGGTATCCTTCAATTCCGTCTCTTCCACTAGAATGAGATCAATTGAAGAAGCTGCATGCCAATCCGAGATATGAAGAAATGGAATACCTTCCTCAGAATCCATCTCAATATCAGGATTCGAAAATGCTAGAGACTCTGAAAGGTCCTCGGAAGAAGCTACTGATGAATTATCAATCTCGGAATTTAAGTTACACTCATGGACTCTAGAGACAGACTTCTGCTTCTTCTTCTTTTTTTTCTTCTTCTTCTTTTGCTTCATCTTTTTGAAAGAGGATCGAACAGGGGAGGTAGGAAAATTATCCACAAAATTCAGCTTAATAGGACTATCTTTTGTAGTGTTGTACTCCTCACCTAATAAATCATCCTTACCTCTCTTCTTCACACTTAACAAGTCACTTCCGTGAGTGTTGACTAAATTTTCCACATCATCGACCAAAGAAGGGGGAGAAATGACTCCAATAGTTGGATTAGCTCTGAATTCCTCATAAGCAACCTTATCAAGACCCATCTCATTCTCTTCCAAGGCACATGGGTGGACATCAATGTCATAATTCACATCACCATCAAAAGAGGACCTATCTCTATCACTAATATCATCAATATTATCTTTTTCCAATAAAGCAAAAGTGTTGACAGTACAAGTAACAGAAGAGGACAAAGTCTCCTTTGCCTTATGACAAACTCTGAAATTCAAATTTGAATTTGAATTCAAATTCAAACCCAAACCCCAGCTACGCTGGCATCCCTCGCCTGCAGCAACCTCCAAGGAGTTCTAGCCACCTCCATCTCCGGTAGCTTCCATCTCTCACTCACCACCATTTATGGTGGCAGCCAGGATGTTTCATTCAACACTAATTTTCTTCATCGGTATCAAAGCCTAGCCAAACCAAGGTTGGAGCCATGTGAATTTCGTGAGAAAATTTCTTCATACATCTTCCTTGAATGGGTAAAAGGATTGTACATCTACTTTGATTCTTACAACTTGACAGAGGTACAACGACTTCAATATGCTTGCTCCTAAATGAGTGATTGTGTTCGAATACAATGGAGAGTCCGTGAAAGGCAACTTCAAGCTCAAGGGTGTGAGCCTAGAACTTGGGACGAGATGGAGTATGAGTTGGCAGGCATGTACCTATCTAAACATGAACAAAGTATATACTTCCCTCCAATTACACCCCAAAAGTCACCCACAGGTGACAAGAGCATGAAGGAATTGTTTGACCACGTGGCCACTATGTTGCAACAAATTGCAAAGGAGCAACAAGAGAAGACACCTCTGACCAATGAACAAGAGTCAGAAGTTGAGGTTAGCATTGGTGAAAATCCAGCAATTCCTATTGTCAAGGAAGAGCTAGTCATTGATGTTCCCTTCAACGAGACTCATATGGAAGAATTCGAAAGCAACAAGGTAGCCACAATAGACAATGAGGTTAAGACTGAGGAACTTGAAACTACAACAACTGTGATGATTGTGAACAGCCAAGAGGAAGATCCTAAGGAGTTCAAGATTGAAGTTGTGTTTGAACCATCAGTAGAATTGATCGACAACCACCAGGTAGATGAACCAAAAGAGCTTTATGTTGCATTGGAGTTTGAAGGGGTTGAAGGTGCATATGTAGATGACGACGATATTGAGGTTACATATGTGAAGTTCATCATCCCATTGAAGTATCTAGAAGATCGAGCTCCTCACATTCTAGACTACATCCTTATTATCAAAGAGCTACCTGAATTTTTCTACGGTTTGAAGAGGGACGTGTACTATGCTATAATCACCCTCACACTCTACAAAATTCGAGGGCGAATTGATGCTGATAAGTCACTTAATGGGCTTATTTTATTGCAAAGTTTTAGGTTGGGTTATGTATGTGTTGGGCCTTTGATCCCATGCGTTTTCTTTATAATGAGCCATTTTAATAGGCCTAAAATATGGGTATAAAGCAGGAAAACGGGATTTAATTTATTAGTTTAGTTAGAGTCCTATTTTGAGTCTATTTCCTTTGTTATTACAGTTTTCTAGTCAGTTTAGGTTTTCCAGTTAGTTAGGGATTGGGTTAGGCCTTTCCTTTTTAGTGTTTGAGTCAGTTTTGAGTTTTCTATATAAGTTTGTAAGGGGCTACAACATTGAACACGAATTTATTAATGAAAAAAAAAAGATGGTTTATGCTGTTGTGTTGTGGGATGCAATTTATGCTGTTGTGCTGTGGGATGCAGTTGGGTGAGATGCCCATTCACTAGTTCTTCTTCCCCCTTCTCAACCCTCCATCAAATTCTCTTTCTTTTCTTATTTTCCTTTTATTTGTTTGCTGTGAGAGTGTTTGAGAGCTAGAATCAAGCCTATTGGAGGACATCTTCTCTATTCAGCTAAAATTTCAGATCCTGCCTGGGATTGGATCACTTGTGATTCGATCTTACATTAGGGTAAATTGGATTGCACTGAAATTTCTTGGACTGAGTGATTATGATGTGGACAAAACGTCCACAAATTTTGAGCCCCAAAAGAATTAGGGCTGTCAAGAGAAGATTATCTTGACCGACTGTTCAGGAAAATCACGTGATTCACGTCCTTTTTTGAAAGCTTTGAGTGGATAAACTTTGTCTGGTTGATCCCAATATTTTGGTTGTAAATTTGCCTCGGATATTGAGGTGTTTTGGTAAATGTTGCTTAGCTCAACCTGTTTGATCTTGACCATATAACCAGGTGGATGTGTGAATTCACCAAATTCAGAATAGGATGGCACAAAACTGTTTTGACCATCTAGTTTGCTACAGGAATAATTATGGTCAATATTTGATTGTTTTAATAGCAGGTAATCCCCTCGACTCTTTCAGAAATTATACACATTCTCATCATTTCTCATCAAGTCATTATGCATACTTTTAACAATATCTTCTTTCTTGAAACATTTGTTTCTTGATGTCTACTGCAATCGCTTAATTATGTATATTCACTGTGCATTTTCTTTCTTCTCTTACGTAGATGCAAAAATTATGTGCATAACACTAAATACTGATCATTTTGCAAATGGTTACATAATTGACTCTGTTACATTCCATTGTAGGCTGCATTGAGTACTTTGCTACTCATTATCTATAACTGTTCTGACCAAGTACTCACAACTCGGGAAAGAAGACAAGCCAAATCTAGGGAAGCTGCAGCAAGGAGCGCTAGAGAAACTGCTCAAGCTCGTGAAAGGTGGAAATCTGCAAAGGATGTTGCTAAGAAGCATGCGATTGGACTGCAATCCCAGTTATCCCGTACTTTTTCTCGTAAAAAATCTGCGAGACAGCCAGCGCTTCTAAAGGGTTTAGGTCCAGCTAAGCCTGGAACTGATGAGGCCTTGTTACCACCAGTAGCCCCAGGTCCATCTCAGCAAACTTTCACGACATCAAAGGGGAAGAATAAGGAACCAAGTAGCCTCACAAAGATGATGCATGCACTTGAGGAGAATCCCGAAAGTAATGAAGGTTTCAATCTGGAAATTGGAGATAAAAATATAAAAAAGAATGCACCAAAGGGAAAGCAAATACATACTCAGAGCCAAATTTTTAAATATGCATACGGTCAAATTGAGAAGGAGAAAGCTCTTCACGAGCAGAATAAGAATTTGACCTTTTCAGGAGTTATTTCAATGGCTACTGAAATTGAGATCAGGACCAGACCTGTGATTGAGGTTTCTTTCAAAGATCTAACCCTCACTTTAAAAGGGAAGAACAAGCATCTCCTGAGGTGTGTTACTGGGAAAATTATGCCTGGACGTGTTTCTGCTGTCATGGGCCCATCTGGAGCTGGAAAAACAACTTTTCTTTCTGCTCTGGCTGGAAAAGTAGCTGGATGTACAATGACTGGTTCAGTCCTTGTAAATGGAAAGGATGAATCCATCCGTTCATACAAGAAAATCATTGGGTTTGTGCCACAAGATGATATTGTTCATGGTAACTTGACAGTGGAAGAGAATTTACGGTTCAGTGCGAGATGCAGGTACGACACATTTATTTCCTAATTCCAAGAAATGCAGTTCTTATTCTGTCTATGCAACTTTTCTTTGTGTATGACCTGCGAGTGACGAGCGTCACTTTTAAATGTGGATTCAATAACTTCAAAATTCATCATAATCAGCAAGGATTTTCTTATTAAAAGGCCAGTATATTTTATAGGTCATGATGTTTGAAATGAACAATTATTTTGTCAAATGCATATTTTTGTTTTGCTGCCCTCATGTTAAACTGTGGCAGACATAAAGAGGGCTACAACTTGCCCCACCCTTTTGGTTCAGTGCATGAAGTCCCATTAAGCCTTTTAAGGGGCACACAGTTAGGTGGCTTCTTTGGAAAAGGTTTTGATGAAAAAATACTTCTTCAATGGTTACTCCACTTGTTTGCCATTGGCAAGTTATTAGTTATTATCCAAACATTTTCAAGTTTATGTGCTTTCCATTGGCCACTTCCACATTATTGCCTACACCCCCTCACCTATGCTATTGAGATCCAGCTCATTGACTTAACCAACATCATTTTTTCTCTTGTAGTAAGCTTGACACAGATGAGGTGTTAAGTTTCCTCATTCCTTAAACAACAAGAAATGCATCAGCCATAGCAAGAAACGTATTATTAGTTTCAGAAAAACCCCCTTCTTCAACTCAGGTATTTCTGAGGAAAAACGAAGGGGGGAGGGGGGAGGACCACACACTAATCTTCCAACAGAACTTTTTAAACATTGTCATTGTCTTCTTGAACCCTAACCTAAATGCAATAAGAGAAATTTGGTACCAAGAGGGGGATGCAAGGGAACCATAGTTTCTGGTCTAAAAATAACCCAGGATTCATTTTTAAATTTTGATGCGTAAATGAGCCAGAATTTAGGTTTCCAATTGTCACTTCGTCCTTCTGTGGTTGAAGAACAGAGCTCCCTTGCAGAGAAACCCTTCCCACAAATAAAGGAAGCCCTCTATCAGCTATTGGTCTTGGAAAGTTCACTTGAGGCAGAATTACACAAATGTCATCCTGAACAAATTTTGGCGGGAAGCTATACTTTTTGCCATTGTTTTTACTTGTGTGCTTGGAAGGACAATAATTAATTTTAGTGATAACTATTAATAAAATATGGTGACCTGGGCATTAGAGGTAACTGGACTGATGGCATGCACTAACCTTCACGCTGCCAATATAATTCCTATATTTAAAACATCCTGTGGTGTTTTGGTCACTGTAATGTTGATTGCCTGTTTTATTGTGGAAAGCATATTTGCACCACTCCAATTACCGCAAACCATTATTTGATATTTTGATAGTATTCCAAGGAATAACAATTTGCTTCTAATTTCCAATTAAGTGATGTCAAAAGAACTTTATTGGATTCAACTCAGGATAATTCCCCTAATTATTATTCCTCTTGGCTGAGTCGATCCAAAATAACACTAAGGTTTATAACATTTGAAGTTGTTCTAGGTCATTATGGACTGGCCAAATGAGCTTTGATTCAATTGGTGAGTATTTCTTAAAATATTTTGTTTTTAAATAAGGGATTTCACTTTTTCTTATGTTACCACTGAAAATTTTCTTTTTGCTATTGAAGTAGACATCTATTGCCTGTAATTCATGTACATATGCAAATTGATCCCTTGAATTCACAGCAATAAGATCTGTTTGCTATTAAAAGTAGGAAGCTGTTTTGGTGCACAGCAACCCATGGAGAAAACGAGTGGGTGGGGTGCACATCAGGTGAAGCTAATTTTATGGACAGGTAGATTCTAAGGACCCCTGCTCACATGTCAAGTTTCAACCCCGTCAGAGTTGGACACGTGGCAAAACAAAGCATGGATAAAACCAACCTAACAAGAGTGTGCACAGGAATAGGGGGTGCATTGACATACATGGGAGGGTAATTGATTGAATTTGAAATTGAAATTTGACACATGGCCAATTTAAATCATTACCCATATATCCCATGGTCAGAATTGCCCCCGCTATTCTATTTGACAGAACAAATGCGCCCACCCACCAAACTTCACCATAATGATGTTCTTATTTTCTCCTATACTCTGGGCCCAATAGTTCTTGTCTCTCTGACAAATGATTTCCTTGATTTTGTCGTAATTATATTGACGAAATGATGCAAGAGCACTCCCTTGGACAGTTGGACCGGGATGAACCTGTTTGAGAACCCAAAGCTAGAACTGGGTCCAAATTTGGGTCTTTGGTCTGGTAGGATACTAGTAGTCTATTTATTTATTTGGATTTATCTTGTAGTATTATGTTTTTCTTCGAATAGGCTAGGGAGTGTTAGAGTTTCATTATATTTCAGTTTTAGAGTTTAGATAGGAGTCTTTGTTTCCCTCTTTACATACAAGGTTGTAACCATTTGAAGTTTAAGATTAAAAGAATGATTGAAAGGTGAGTTTGTTGTGCCTGTGGCCTGAGTGTGTGCTCTTTCCCTCCCCTTCTCTCTCATCTCTTCTACTTCCTCCTCTTTTTCTGTCATTCCTCCTTAGTTCTATCCAGCGATACTCTAGCCTCCCAAGACTGGAATCGATCTCCCTCTTCCCCCCTCTCTTTCTACCTAATACTTTGGGTATGAGCTCTCCTATTTTAGGCAACCCAAACCCCAGTTCCTTGTTCCTTATTTATTTCACCATCATGAGTTTTGAACCAGAAATCAGATTGGTTCTGAGAATACCGCCCAACCCTGTTTCGATCCAATTTTATTAAAGTAATACTTAGCTGTTTGAGTGATTTTTGGCTTCTGTTAAGAGGCTTAGAGGTTACAAATCCAGCCTCAAAGTTTCACTCAATTTGGAGGCTTGGTAGGGTTTGTCTTTCTTCAGTTCTGGTTGTTCTGCCTCCTTGCTTTGGCCGAAGGTTGAAGACAACCTTCTTTCCCTCCTCACTATTCCTTCTTTCTTTTACCCATCCTCACCTTTATTACTCAACAACACAACTCAGCCTCATCCCAACTAAATGGGTGGGCTACATGGATGCAAGAAAAAATAAAATGTAGCGAAGGGAAGTAAAACGAAAGGAACACACAACCACAAAACAGAAAAATCTCACCTAAATGGGGTCTTCTATATGGATTCTTGCCCTCCACTCAAATCTATTCAAGGTCATACTTGGGACTAGACCGAGACTATGCATGTCGTTTCTCACTACTTCTCCTATGGTCATTTTAGGCTTCTGACCCTAGCTCTTTTAGATCCTTCAATCTAAATCATATCACTCCTCTTTACTGGTGCATCCTTAGGCCTTCGTTGAACATGGCCATACCACCTCAAACGAATTTCTTAGAACTTATCGTGAATCTAGTTTTACAACACATCCATCCCAACATCGTCATCTTTGCTACACATAGCTTCTCTAGATGACACTTCTTAATAGCCTAATATTTGCCCCCATACATCATAGCTGGTCAAACGACTATCTTGTAGAACTTTCCTTTAAGCTTTAAAGGAATATGTCGGTCACACAATACTTCTGATGCACCTCTACACTTCATCAATCCCACCTTAATCCTCTGTGAAACATCATCCTCTATATCATAGTTGTCATGGCGTCGCCAAGGCGGCGATTTGGCGTCCTGGCGGAAAAAGAAGTTCACGGCAGTGCTACGATTTACATGATTGACAAATGGCGGTCGCCATGGCACCGCCATGGAAGCCAAGTCACGCCTGATTCACTAGGCCGTCGATTTTTCGTAAAATGTAGAGTGATTTTGATAGGGCTATGTTGATTTTTGATGATTTGATGTTGCTTAATGTTGGTTTTATATGTTATGGGGTATATATTGTAGGCTTGTAACATGCTAAATAACTTTAGAAAATAAGGAAAATAAAAAAGTAGCATACTAAATAACTTTAGAAAATAGGGAAAATAAAAAATGACACATGGGCGATTCGATTGCCATGGCAACGCCATAATGGGCGATTCATCGCCAAATCGATTAGCCACCCCTCCACCGCCTTGGATCGATTTGACGCCGTGACAACTATGCTCTATATTGCCTTCTTTATTTATAGTTGACCCCATATACCTAAAATGATCACTTTGGGGCACATTAATTAGTCCTTCCCCTTTATTTTTTTGTCTTATTCCACGTCTATCCTTTTACAATAGTTCATATCCCTATTGTGTCCCTTCCCCATGCCTTATTTCCAAGTTACCCTTAAAGATTCCCTTTTATTTATGATTCTGCCATCACCCGTATAAACCTTAGTTTTTCTACTGTTTTGCCATGAAGCCTTTGTTTTAATTGTTCTCTTGCTATTGTGGCCCCATGGTGATTCCGAATAGGATTTCTGAAGCCCGGGATCGCCACCACTAGAGTTTATTTTTGACTTAGTTTAGCTTTCCAAGTATGTCTATATTCGCTGAAATTCTGACATGGGGATGTTCTCAGAAACCACTTGGAATGAATCATTTCATTTTGGTTTCATGGAATATGGAACCACAAATTCATGATTCAAAATATAGTCATAACTGAATGATAAAAAAATAGAAATGACTTCATTTCTTCGAAGTCCCAAGGGAGTTCAATTAAAAGTGAGCTTATGTCTAGCTACCACTGCATAAAATTCTTTGATGGATTCATGTTGAAATTCTATGGAAAACAAAATTAAGTGATCTAGTTTCCATGTAGTAAACACCCTCTGCATCTTTTGAGCTCCTGCATAACCTGTGTATATATTCTGCATATACACCATTCATCATCTGCTCATGATGCAGTATTTGGGCACTAGCAGCAGTGCCAAGAGAAGAAGAACTTGTGGTATCAGGAATTTCAGAATTCCTAGTTTTTTTAGGATCCCTAGTCTCATTGGGAATCCTATTCCTACACTACCATGGAGTTCCATTTAAGCTGAGTTCGGTTTTCAGTTCCCCCCACCCCCAATTTTGATTATGTTTATGTATCCTACCTCAGGATGGATTAGGAATCTATTAGTCTTGTTATGAGTTGATTTTCTTTAATTATGTCAAGTCCCACTTGGTTTAGGACTCCAACCACATCTGGAGGTTCTTGAGTCAGATTAGGAGTTGTTTTAAGTCTTTTATTGGTCAATTAAGCAGCCAGTTTGATTACTAGTTGGACTATGTGTTATGAGTCATATTTGAAAAGTGCATGTATACTTCTGTAACAAGCCATTTAGGCATACAGATTATATTATCAATAAAGCATGGCCAAGTGAGAGGTCTGGCGCAGAAACTGGTTGTGGAATTCAACTACTTGCCTATGCCATTGGTGAGATTCCAGCAAGGCCAGCTGAGAGGTCTGGCTTATCTTCTTCTTCTAATATCCTTTTCATTGTTCAAGTTCCCACAATCAGGTCACTCTGCAACTTCTATTTCCTACGTATAGTATTTGATAGAATCTGAGTTCTAAAATCAGTCCCTTGCTCAGTATTTCTCTCTCAAATCAGATCTGAGTTCAATTATTCTTTGACTCTTAAAAAACAAGTCTTTAAACTGGGTTTCAGGTTTTCCTGCTCTTAATAGGAATTCTTAAATTTTGAGTTTAGACCTGAGTTTTGAGATCTGCTTACATATACAGCAATCACACTTCACGCTTCATTGATTCATGGTTTCAAAATTTCATCTTTGAGCTAGTTTCAAGGAATCCTTTTCTTAGTAGGATTTTCTGAAATCTTCCATTCTGAAATCTGGTTTTGATGTCAAATTCAGATTGATATTTCTATTACTGTTCCTGAGGTTTATTTTTGTTTTGACGATCTGTTTAATGAGTTTGTGTCTTTTAACATTTTGCTTTCGTTTAATGTTCTGGAACCCTATATCTGCAATCGCATCTTCAGTAGGATTCTCCCATATTTCCAGATCAGACCTTCAGATTGGTCCCAAGTTTTGAAGTCTTATTCTCCTTCCCAAATAGAGGCCTTGACCACTCTTTTGACCAGATCAGAAACTTGATCTTCTGATATCTTAAATCTTCTAAATCTGGTCTTTTCTCTCACTGCGATTGTGGTTTTCAAATGATTTTCTGTATCTAATCCCTTAGGCTTCTGGAAACCCATCAGCTTATGCAAGAGAAGTGTGATAGAAACGAGATAAACCATAGCACCATTATTTGTAGGGATCCTGCATCCTACTTAGCACTTAAAATCCATTTCAATATGCTGCTGCTGTTCCTTGAAGACACAAACTCAAGTTCAATAATTTTTGCTCATTGTGCTTTTTTCTGATGCTTTGTTTCAAGTTAACTTTCCATTCTATGTGCTGTAGTTATGAATTTAATTTTTCTCCTCCCCTGCATTGACATGGTTACTTTTCCTTCTGATTGTGGAGACTATCTGCTGACATGGCAAAACCAGATAAGGTTCTAGTAATTGAAAGAGTTATTGAGTCCTTGGGGCTACAGGCAGTACGTGATTCCTTAGTTGGAACGGTAGAGAAGCGTGGAATCTCTGGAGGCCAAAGGAAACGAGTAAATGTTGGACTGGAAATGGTTATGGAGCCTTCGCTATTGATATTAGACGAACCCACATCTGGTTTGGATAGTTCTTCTTCTCAGTTGCTACTTAGGGCACTTCGACGTGAGGCTCTTGAAGGGGTAAATATCTGCATGGTAGTTCACCAACCAAGGTGTGTTCTTACTCGAAAGTACATATTTTTGAAAACCATGATGTTTCCATTCTTTCTTTAAGAGTTTAGCATACTTGAAGGCCATTTTTTTTTTTTTGAAGTAATATCCAGATGTACTTGTTCTCATGTATGCTTCAGGAATATGAATATCTAATTTCTATTTTATTTTCTTTCTTTTTTTTCCTAAGAATATTTTGGTTTAGTTTGTAGTGCCCACATATTCTTTTTTTTTACTTCCATGATTGCAACTCAATTTTTTTATTCCAATGATAAATATATGTATGTGACATCATTATGTGTGCGGCTCCTATTTGACGGAAACACAGGTATAGCACTGCAAGCCCAACCAACTGAACCAAGTGAAGAGGAAATCATATTTAGGGTGTTTCGGTAAGTATGGCTCTATAAATACAACTGGGCTGTGTGTATTCTCCAGAACACCAATTGATGGTCTCCCTCACCCACTAATGTGGTTGACTGGTTGGGTAATGATCACATTCTGCAGAAAACCTGTATTTTGTGATTATCAGTGAGGAGTTGAGATGTACCACCAATGCTGAAATACGTAAAACCGTTCCAGGAAAATATCTTCATACTTCAGTCTATTCCCTGTGTGTAATGGAAGAATAAAAAGATGGAATAACTGAATAGGTAGTGCTTAAAGGTGGGGAATCCAAGGTAATGATCAATGCTGATTGAAGCATCAAAACGCAAGCATTTGCAGCAAGTTATGAAAAAAGAGAACAGGGGGGGTGGTGGTAGGGAAGGGAAGAGGATATGAGAGGGCAAGAGAGGGGGATAAAAAGGGTGGCTTCCTGTTCTGGGAAGAAGAAAGGGGGGAGAGAGGAAAAAGGGCATTTGGCCTCTAATTTTTTTTTTGGGGGGGGGGG